>NC_092155.1:55883666-56159322 GCF_045791955.1 Oncorhynchus clarkii lewisi | reverse complement strand
AAGGGGAAACATTTACATTTCTTGGAATGGCCTAGTCAAAGCCCAGACCTCAATCCAATTGAGAATCTGTGGTATGACTTAAAGATTGCTGTACACCAGTGGAACCCATCCAACTTGAAGGAGCTGGAGCAGTTTTGCTTTGAAGAATGGGCAAAAATCCCAGTGGCTAGATATGCCAAGCGAGACATACCCCAAGAGACTTGCAGATCTAATTGCTGCAAACGGTAGCTCTACAAAGTATTGACTTAGGGGGGTTGAATAGTTATGCACTCTTAAGTTCTGTTTTCTTCTCTTATTTCTTGTTTGTTTCACAATAAAACATATTTTGCATCTTCAAAGTGGTAGGCATGTTGTGTAAATCAAATGATACAAACCTCCCAAAAATCTATTTTAATTCCGGGTTGTAAGGCAGAAAAGTAGTAAAAATGCCAAGGGGGTGAATAGTTTCACAAGCCACTGTGTTCGTCTAGAATGTCTTCCAATGCTGCAGGGTAAGATTTCACCTTTGGATGGTGGATCATTCTTGATACCCCTGGGAAAATGTTGAGGTTGAAAAGAACGATGCGCCTGGCACCTACTACCATACCCCGTTCAAAGGCACTTAAATATAGTGTCTTGCCTATTCATCCTCTGAATCGCACACATTCAGAATCCATGGCTCAATTGTCAAGACTTTAAAATCCTTCTTTAATCTGTCTACTCCCCTTCATCTGTAGGTTTCATCAAGTGACATCCTTAATAAGGGATCTTAGTTTTCACCTGGATTCACCTAGTCTATGTCATGGAAAGTACAGGTGTCCTTAATGTTTAGTATACACATACATATACAGTACCAGTCAAAAGTTTAGACACACCTACTCATTCAAGGGTTTTACTATTTTCTACATTGTAGAATAATAGTGAAGACATCAAACTACGAAATAACACATATGGAATTATGTAGTAACCACAAGTGTTAAACAAATCAAAATATATTTTATATTAGAGATTCTTCAAAGAAGCCATTGCCCTTGATGACAAATTTGCACACAAAGAGAAACGACAGTCCATCATTACTAAGACATGAAGGTCAGTCAATCGGGAACATTTCAAGAACTTTGAACGTTTCTTCAAGTGCAGTTGCAAAATCCATCAAGCGCTATGATTAACTGGCTCTCATGAGGACCGCCACAGGAAAGGAAGACCCAGAGTTACCTCTGCTGCAGAGGATAAGTTCATTACAGTTACCAGCCTCAGAAAGTACAACCCAAATAAATGCTTCACGGAGTTCAAGTAACAGACACATCTCAACATCAACTGTTAAGAGGAGACTGAGTGAATCAGGCTTTCATGGCTGAATTGCCTCAAAGAAACCACTACTAAAGGACACCAATAAGAAGAAGAGATTTGATTGGGCCAAGAAGCACAAGGAATGGACATTAGACCTGTGGAAATATGTCCTTTGGTCTGATGAGTCCAAATTTGAGATATTTGGATCCAACCACCGTGTCTTTGTGAGATGTAGAGTAGGTGAGCAGATGATCTCTGCATGTGTGGTTCCCACCATGAAGCATGGAGGAAGATGTGTGATGAGCTGGCAGGGTAGCCTACTGGATAGAGCGTTGGACTAGTAACTGAAAGGTTGCGAGATTGAATCCCCGAGCTGACAAGGTAAAAATCTGTTGTTCTGCCCCTGAACAAGGCAGTTAACCCACTGTTCCTAGGCTGTCATTGAAAATAAGAATGTGTTCTTAACGGACTTGCCTACTTAAATAAAGGTTAAAAAAAAAATTCTGCTTTGCTGGTGACACTGTCAGTATTTTTTTTTGTAAATAATTCAAGGCACACTAAACCAGCATGGCTACCACAGCATTCTACAGGGATATACCAGTCCCACTAAGCGCAAACCAGATGGGATATAATTTGTTTTCAACAGGACAATGACCCAGCACACCTCCAGGCTCTAGGGGCTTTTTGACCAAGAACAAGAAGGAGAGTGATGGAGTGCTGCATCAGATGACCTGGCCTCCACAATCACCCGACCTCAACCCAATTCAGATGGTTTGGGATGAGTTGGACCGCAGAGTGAAGGAAAAGCAGCCAACAAGTGCTCAGGATATGTGGGAACTCCTTCAAGACTGTTGGAAAAGCATTCCTCATGAGGCTGGTTGAGAGTCAGAGTGTGCAAAAAGTGTGCAAAGCTGTCAAGGCAAAGGGTGGCTACTTTGAAAAATATAAAAGATATTTATATATTTGTTGAACACTATTTTTGCTTACTCTATGATTCCAAATGTGTTATTCCATAGTGTTGATGTCTTCTCTATTATTCTACAATGTATAAAATATTACAAATAAAGAAAAACCCTTGAATGAGTAGGTGTTCAAACTTTTGACTGGTCCTGTATATACATCTACAGACAATTCCTTCAACCTCATGGCTTGGTTTTTGCTTTGACATGCACTGTCAACTGTGGGACCTTATATAGGCAGAAGTGTGCCTTTCCAAATGATGTCCAATCAATTGAATTTATCACAGGTGGACTCCAATCAAGTTGTAAAAACATCTCAATGATGATCAATGGAAACAGGATGAACCTGAGCTCAATTTCGAGTCTCATAGCAAAGGGTCTGAATACTTAAGTGAATAAGGTATTTCTGTTTTAAAATGTTAATATATATATATATATATATATATAGGGGTCTCATCTTAATATTGAGGTAGAATAGTAGTTGTGCAGCAGTTTTTCTCTTGTTGCGTCAGTCACTGACATCCACTCAATTAGCCGATGTCAGCAAAAAAAATTTTACTTCGGTAATATAGTCTAGCCATTGATTTTGTTAGTCAGTCTCACTCAGATATCATATTTAAAACTGCAAACATTTCTCTCCACCCTATGCAGAAGTAGTAGAATTGCAGAAAATTAGCTGTTGCACTGCAAATGTTTCTCTCTGCCCCATGGTAGAATGTGTAGAATTGCATGAAATTATTTAACAAATGGCAAAATCTTCTCTCCGCCCCATGGCATTTTTTTTTCTCTCTCCTCTGTCACGAGGGTGGTCATTAAAATGATTTGCTCGCAACAAAATTTCACTTATGGCCCCCAAAAAACTAGGGCCAACTCTGACTGCATGTGTCAATATGGATTTGGGTATTCACAGCCGCGAGCCACTGCAGCCTCACGATGAGTTCAGATTTTTTGTGGTCCCCACCCCAATAAAAGTTGTCCATTCCTGGGTTAAGGTTAGCTAAAATGCAAAAATGTTCAAATTTGGACATTCATTTGACAAAAGCTAGATCCCTTCTGTGTAAATTAATCTAACCTGCTACTAAAAAGTGACTTCCGGTCGTAGCTGTCAAAACAAGACCTAGTCAAAACAAGACACTTTGATACAGCTACAACCGGAAGTAACTTTCCGTAGCAGGTTAGGAGAGCATTTTTGCTAACCCAAACCTGTTTCCTAACCTTACCTAATTCCCCTAACCTGCTGCAGAAGTTCTAACCTGTAACAAAAAAGTCACTTCCGGTCGTAGCTGTATTGAAGTGGCGTGTTTTTAGGGAATATCGTCGCAGGTTTTGACTAGTGGTATATGCGTACAGCAGCTACGACCGGAAGTTACTTTTTCGCAGCAGGTTAGATTAATTTAAGCAGCAGGTCAAGATAATTAGGAAAAGGGTTAGTGTTAGCTAAAATGCTCTCCTAACCTGCTACGAGAAGTCACTTCCATCTGTAGCTGTACTCAATCTAGTTACAACTATGGTCGCAGGCTGGTTAGTGCTATCCGGATTCCTTGGGACGTCCCTACCCATAACACTAACCTTACCTAACCCTTACCGTAACCATTTTAAAATTCAACTTCAATGGGGTAATGTCAGAGTTGGGATGTCCCAAGGATCCCGTCGCAGGCCTGGTCACAGGTCAAGTAATCAATCCGTCGATGACATCGATAGGTGTCCAATACAGGCATACAAAATGGAATCTGTCAAAAATTATAAATGCATCCTCTCTTCGACTGTAGCCTGCTACATAAGAGTTGAATTGGGCCAGTTGGCCCACAGTAAAAGTCTACAACAAAAGTAAAAAAAAGCACAGAATATTCAGCAAACATTGCATGGAATGGTGTTGATTAATGTATGACGCATAGCCTTTGTCTGGCAATTGCAGTTAGCACTGTAGGCTATTTCAAAACAACCAAAATAGCTAAGTAGGGAAATGTATGTAAACATAATTGAGGTTTTAACATAGTTTCTTTTTTTTCTTCATTTCACCACATGGCTATGAGTAAACATGTAATTGCCTGTTGAATTATTGACCTTTGCGATGTGAATATTCTGTATGCAGTTATCAAGAAAGATCTGCAGTTACTGTATCTGTAACCGGAGGCAAACACAGAGCACATCATTTTAATTGTGCTTTTATCATTGGAAAGAGCCATAAAACTACTATGGCCTTCTCAATTTATGACCAGGTGATAAATGCTGACTGTGATGAACTCATATATAAAGAGGCATGCCTTCTTCAACACAATATGCCTTCAGTCCTCGAAAGAGCAGTGGTGAGTAGACTGCCAGTTATTTTCTGGTTAAGTTGGGTGATTAGCAATAGGATTTGTTTATAGTTTGAGCCAGTGGGTTTGGGCAAGCTGATCAATGTCCTCCTCCTATTTTTGAGCAGTGTATTAATTAATTAATAGATTCACTCTATTTCTATGGACCCACACACTAGAATACAACAGATGTGATTGAATGTAGGTACACAAACAAGTCAGTGTATTACAGTGATGATATACAGTATTGAAATGTCAGGATTGTGACAACACTGACCTTGATGACCTGAACCTTCTCCATGTTGCGCGTGGCAGCCTCCCTGGTGTGGACCAGCACTGTAAACATACATCCTGGGAAAATGGAGACTACATAGACGTGTGAGTATACTATAACCCCAGCTGGACAACAAGTTAATAACCACTATTGTACATTATGTCTCACCTTGTGTTTTGACCCAGATTACTTCATTTCCAGCATCAAATAACATGAGTAGATGGGATTAATTCAGAATTGTGCTATTTATTTAGTTTGATAGAGATCTTGCCCATTACTTAGTGAGAAACATTAAGTTAATTCGGAAAGTATTCAGACCCCTTGACGTTTTCCACATTTTGTTACACATTTTGTTATTCTAAAATGAAATGAAATATTTTTATCCTCATCAATCTAAACATAATACACCATTATAACAAAACAAAAACAGGTTTTTAGAAATGTTTGCAAATGTATCAAATAAAAAAAAGGAAATATCACAGTTTTCAGACCCTTTAGTCAGTACGTTGTTGAAGCACCTTTGGCAGTGATTACAGCCTTGAGTCTTCTTGGGTATGACACTACAAGCTTGGCACACCTGTATTTAGGGAGTTTCTCCCATTCTTCTCTGCAGATCCTCTCAAGCTCTGTCAGGTTGGATGGGGAGTGTCGCTGCACAGCTACAGTGGCTTGCGAAAGAATTCAACCCACTTGGCATTTTTCATATTTTGTTGCCTTACAACCCGGAATTAAAATAGATTTTTGGGGGGTTTGTATCATTTGATTTACACAACATGCCTACCACTTTGAAGATGCAAAATATTTTTTATTGTGAAACAAGAAATTAGACAAAAAAACAGAACTTGAGAGTGCATAACTATTCACACCCCCAAAGTCAATACTTTGTAGAGCTACCGTTTGCAGCAATTACAGCTGCAAGTCTCTTATGGTATGTATCTTTATGCTTGGCACATCTAGCCACTGGGATTTTTGCCCCTTTTTCAAGGCAAAACTGCTCCAGCTCCTTCAAGTTGGATGGGTTCCACTGGTGTACAGCAATCTTTAAGTCATACCACAGATTCTCAATTGGATTGAAGTTTGGGCTTTGACTAGGCCATTCCAAGACATTTAAATGTTTCCCCTTAAACCACTCGAGTGTTGCTTTAGCAGTATGCTTAGGGTCATTGTCCTGCTGGAAGGTGAACCTCCATCCCAGTCTCAAGTCTTCCAAAACAGGTTTCCCTAAATAATTATCCTGTATTTAGTGCCATCCATCATTCCTGACCAGTTTCCGAGTCACCTGCCGATGATGGCGTTCTCAGGGTGATGAGAGGTGTTGGGTTTGCACCAGACATAGCGTTTTCCTTGATGGCCAAAAAGCTCAATTTTAGTCTCATCTGGCCAGAGTACCTTTTTCCATATGTTTGGGGAGTCTCCCACATGCCTTTTGGCGAACACCAAATGTGTTTGCTTATGTTTTTCTTTAAGCAATGGCTTCTTTTCCGGCCACTCTTCTGTAAAGCCTAGCTCTGTGGAGTGTACGGCTTAAAGTGGTCCTATGGACAGATACTCCCATCTCCGGCTGTGGAGCTTTGCAGCTCCTTCAGGGATATCTTTGGTCTCTTTGTTGCCTCTCTGATTAATGCCCTCCTTGCCTGGTCTGTGAGTTTTGGTGGACGGTTCCCTCTTGGCAGGTTTGTTGTGGTGCCATATTATTTCATGTTTTTAATAATGGATTTAATGGTGCTCCGTGGGATGATCAAAGTTTCATATATTTTTTATAACCCAACTCTGATCAGTACTTCTCCACAACTTTGTCCCTGACCTGTTTGGAGAGCTCCTTGGTCTTCATGGTTCTGCTTGCTTGGTGGTGGTCCTTGCTTAGTGGTGTTGCAGACTCTGGGGCCTTTCAGAACAGATGTTTATATACTGAGATCATGTGACAGATCATGTGACACTTAAATAAAGTCCACCTGTGTGCAATCTAATTATGTGACTTCTGAAGGTAATTGGTTGCACCAGATCTTATTTAGGGGCTTCATAGCAAAGGGGATGAATACATATGCACGCACCACTTTTCTGTTTTGTTTTTCTTCATTTCACTTCAGCAATTTAGATTATTTTGTGTCTGTCTGTTACATGCAATCCAAATCAAAAATCTATTTAAATTACAGGTTGTAATGCAACAAAATAGGAAAAATGCCATGTCATGCAGTTAATATACTTTTTGGGAGGAAATTGATCGAAAGGTCAAATGTGACCTTAAATCTTCTAGCCATGACTGTCCCGCTTAGTGGCTTGTGTTCGCATCAGCGAACTGTAAAGGTCATATCCAAGCGACGACAAAAAACAGTGGATGTAAACAAATATACAGACAGGGTAGGTATAATTAGCATGTTACTGTGTATTATGATTAAATCCAGAACAGATTTAGAAACAACAGGGTTTTGTTTTTTTTTGAGGTTGGAAGTATTGCATGTCCGCAATTCTTTCTAATTGTCTTATCAACTTGTTTTTTACGTTTGGAACTAACGAAGTGGTCGGCTTAGATCAGCGGTTCCCAACTCCGGTCCTCGAGTACCTCCAACAGTGCACCATTTTATTGTAGCCCGGACAAGCCAACCTGATTCAACTAGTCAACTAATCATCAGGCCCTCAATGAGTTGAATCAGGTATGTTTGTGCAGAGCTGCAACAAAAATGTGTGCTGTTGGAGGTACTTTGTCAGAAGGTGAGTGTAGCTGGTGCATGAAGTCAGGCGCAGGAGAGCAAAATGAGTGAGCAACGTACTTTACTCAAAAATTAAAGGCACAAGGTAAACAAATACTCTTGACCAAAAAACCAACGGAAAATATTACTCACGGGTGAACACAGCACCCGTCGAAAAACCAGCCATCGTGAACCGAACTGAACATAGAAATAATCACGCACAACAAACATGGGGGAAACAGAGGGTTAAATACATGAACCAATGTAATTGAATAATGAACACCAGGTGTGTAGAAAATAAAGACAAAACCAATGGAAAATGAAAGATGGATCAGCGATGGCTAGAAGACCGGTGAACGCCGCCCGTACAAGGAGAGGGGCCGACCTAGGCGGAAGTTGTGACAGTAACCCCCCCTTGACGCGCGGCAACCCGGAGGGCGAGGCGCAGGGCGATCCGGATGGAGACGGTGGAACTCCGGCAGCATCGATGGGTCCACACGTCCTCCACCGGCACCCAGCATCTCTTCTACGGACCATACCCCTCCCACTCCACGAGGTACTGAAGGCCCTCGCCCAACGCCTCGAATCCAGTATGGATCGAACTGCATACGCCGGGGCCCCCTCGTTCCAGAGGGGGCGGAGGAACCTCCCGCACCTCAGACTCCTGGAATGGACCAGCCACCACCGGCCTGAGGAGAGACACATGGAACTAGGGGTTAATTCGATAATCGGGGGGAAGCTGTAACCTGTAACATACCTCGGCAGGGCAGACGGAGGGGCAGGTTTCAGGTCGAGAGCCAGACCCGGTCCCCTGGTGCGAACACTGGGGCCTCAATGCTGTGGCGATCTGCGCAGGTTTTCTGGTGCCTCACGGCCCGCTGAAGGTGCACATGAGCGGCATCCCAGGTCTCCTCAGCACGCCTAAACCAGTCATCCACCGCAGGAGCCACGATCTGGCTCTGATGCCAAGGCGCCTGGACCGGCTGGTACCCCAGTACGCACTGGAAGGGGGAGAGGTTAGTGGAGGAGTGGTGGAACGAGTTCTGGGCCATCTCTGCCCAGGGCACGAATGCCGCCCACTCCCCCGACCGGTCCTGGCAATAGGGCCGCAGAAACCTACCCACATCCTGGTTCACTCTCTCCACCTGCCCATTACTCTCGGGGTGAAAACCTGAGGTAAGGCTGACCAAGACCCCCAGACGTTCCATGAACGCCCTCCAGACCGTTGACGTGAACTGGGGACCTCGATCAGATACTATGTCCTCAGGCACCTCTTAGTGCCGGAAGACGTGAGTAAACAGAGCCTCCGCAATCTGTAGGGCTGTAGGGAGACCGGGCAAAGGGAGGAGACGACGGGACTTAGAAAACCGATCCACAACGACAAGGATCGTGGTGTTGCCCGGTGATGGAGGAAGATCCGTTAGGAAATCCACCGACAGGTGCGACCACGGCCGTTGTGGAACGGCTAAAGGTTGTATCTTCCCTCTGGGCAAGTGCCTAGGGGCCTTGCACTGGGCGCACACCGAGCAGGAAGAGACATAAACCCTCACGTCCTTAGCTAAAGTGGACCACCAGTACTTCCCACAAAGACAGCGCACTGTCCGACCGATGCCCGGATGACCAGAGGAGGGTGACGTATGGGCCCAATAGATCAAGCGGTCGCGGACAGCAGACGGAACGTACAGACGCCCAGCTGGACATTGAGGGGGAGTGGGCTCTGTACGTAACGCTCGCTCTATGTCCGCGTCCAGCTCTCACACTACCGGTGCCACCAGGCACGAGGCCGGGAGTACGGGTGTGGGATCCATGGGCCGCTCCTCTGTGTCATACATCCGGTACAGTGCGTCTGCCTTCGCTTTCTGGGAACCTGGTCTGTAGGATAGGGTGAAAACAAAACAGGTAAAAAACATGGCCCACCTTGCCTCGCGAGGATTCAGTCTCCTCGCCGCCTGGATGTACTCCAGATTGCGATGGTCAGTCCAGATGAGAAAAGGGTGTTTAGCCCCCTTAAGCTCAAGGCAGGTGAAGTGGAGGGCCGAATGTACCCCTGCCCCACGGATTCGGAGACATATGTTTCCATAGCCGCCGTCTCGTCTTGTGACAGGGGATACACGTGACCTAATTGGGACCCTAATTATACTTCTAAAGCAACACTCGAGTGGTTTAAGGGGAAACATTTACATTTCTTGGAATGGCCTAGTCAAAGCCCAGACCTCAATCCAATTGAGAATCTGTGGTATGACTTAAAGATTGCTGTACACCAGTGGAACCCATCCAACTTGAAGGAGCTGGAGCAGTTTTGCTTTGAAGAATGGGCAAAAATCCCAGTGGCTAGATATGCCAAGCGAGACATACCCCAAGAGACTTGCAGATCTAATTGCTGCAAACGGTAGCTCTACAAAGTATTGACTTAGGGGGGTTGAATAGTTATGCACTCTTAAGTTCTGTTTTCTTCTCTTATTTCTTGTTTGTTTCACAATAAAACATATTTTGCATCTTCAAAGTGGTAGGCATGTTGTGTAAATCAAATGATACAAACCTCCCAAAAATCTATTTTAATTCCGGGTTGTAAGGCAGAAAAGTAGTAAAAATGCCAAGGGGGTGAATAGTTTCACAAGCCACTGTGTTCGTCTAGAATGTCTTCCAATGCTGCAGGGTAAGATTTCACCTTTGGATGGTGGATCATTCTTGATACCCCTGGGAAAATGTTGAGGTTGAAAAGAACGATGCGCCTGGCACCTACTACCATACCCCGTTCAAAGGCACTTAAATATAGTGTCTTGCCTATTCATCCTCTGAATCGCACACATTCAGAATCCATGGCTCAATTGTCAAGACTTTAAAATCCTTCTTTAATCTGTCTACTCCCCTTCATCTGTAGGTTTCATCAAGTGACATCCTTAATAAGGGATCTTAGTTTTCACCTGGATTCACCTAGTCTATGTCATGGAAAGTACAGGTGTCCTTAATGTTTAGTATACACATACATATACAGTACCAGTCAAAAGTTTAGACACACCTACTCATTCAAGGGTTTTACTATTTTCTACATTGTAGAATAATAGTGAAGACATCAAACTACGAAATAACACATATGGAATTATGTAGTAACCACAAGTGTTAAACAAATCAAAATATATTTTATATTAGAGATTCTTCAAAGAAGCCATTGCCCTTGATGACAAATTTGCACACAAAGAGAAACGACAGTCCATCATTACTAAGACATGAAGGTCAGTCAATCGGGAACATTTCAAGAACTTTGAACGTTTCTTCAAGTGCAGTTGCAAAATCCATCAAGCGCTATGATTAACTGGCTCTCATGAGGACCGCCACAGGAAAGGAAGACCCAGAGTTACCTCTGCTGCAGAGGATAAGTTCATTACAGTTACCAGCCTCAGAAAGTACAACCCAAATAAATGCTTCACGGAGTTCAAGTAACAGACACATCTCAACATCAACTGTTAAGAGGAGACTGAGTGAATCAGGCTTTCATGGCTGAATTGCCTCAAAGAAACCACTACTAAAGGACACCAATAAGAAGAAGAGATTTGATTGGGCCAAGAAGCACAAGGAATGGACATTAGACCTGTGGAAATATGTCCTTTGGTCTGATGAGTCCAAATTTGAGATATTTGGATCCAACCACCGTGTCTTTGTGAGATGTAGAGTAGGTGAGCAGATGATCTCTGCATGTGTGGTTCCCACCATGAAGCATGGAGGAAGATGTGTGATGAGCTGGCAGGGTAGCCTACTGGATAGAGCGTTGGACTAGTAACTGAAAGGTTGCGAGATTGAATCCCCGAGCTGACAAGGTAAAAATCTGTTGTTCTGCCCCTGAACAAGGCAGTTAACCCACTGTTCCTAGGCTGTCATTGAAAATAAGAATGTGTTCTTAACGGACTTGCCTACTTAAATAAAGGTTAAAAAAAAAATTCTGCTTTGCTGGTGACACTGTCAGTATTTTTTTTTGTAAATAATTCAAGGCACACTAAACCAGCATGGCTACCACAGCATTCTACAGGGATATACCAGTCCCACTAAGCGCAAACCAGATGGGATATAATTTGTTTTCAACAGGACAATGACCCAGCACACCTCCAGGCTCTAGGGGCTTTTTGACCAAGAACAAGAAGGAGAGTGATGGAGTGCTGCATCAGATGACCTGGCCTCCACAATCACCCGACCTCAACCCAATTCAGATGGTTTGGGATGAGTTGGACCGCAGAGTGAAGGAAAAGCAGCCAACAAGTGCTCAGGATATGTGGGAACTCCTTCAAGACTGTTGGAAAAGCATTCCTCATGAGGCTGGTTGAGAGTCAGAGTGTGCAAAAAGTGTGCAAAGCTGTCAAGGCAAAGGGTGGCTACTTTGAAAAATATAAAAGATATTTATATATTTGTTGAACACTATTTTTGCTTACTCTATGATTCCAAATGTGTTATTCCATAGTGTTGATGTCTTCTCTATTATTCTACAATGTATAAAATATTACAAATAAAGAAAAACCCTTGAATGAGTAGGTGTTCAAACTTTTGACTGGTCCTGTATATACATCTACAGACAATTCCTTCAACCTCATGGCTTGGTTTTTGCTTTGACATGCACTGTCAACTGTGGGACCTTATATAGGCAGAAGTGTGCCTTTCCAAATGATGTCCAATCAATTGAATTTATCACAGGTGGACTCCAATCAAGTTGTAAAAACATCTCAATGATGATCAATGGAAACAGGATGAACCTGAGCTCAATTTCGAGTCTCATAGCAAAGGGTCTGAATACTTAAGTGAATAAGGTATTTCTGTTTTAAAATGTTAATATATATATATATATATATATATAGGGGTCTCATCTTAATATTGAGGTAGAATAGTAGTTGTGCAGCAGTTTTTCTCTTGTTGCGTCAGTCACTGACATCCACTCAATTAGCCGATGTCAGCAAAAAAAATTTTACTTCGGTAATATAGTCTAGCCATTGATTTTGTTAGTCAGTCTCACTCAGATATCATATTTAAAACTGCAAACATTTCTCTCCACCCTATGCAGAAGTAGTAGAATTGCAGAAAATTAGCTGTTGCACTGCAAATGTTTCTCTCTGCCCCATGGTAGAATGTGTAGAATTGCATGAAATTATTTAACAAATGGCAAAATCTTCTCTCCGCCCCATGGCATTTTTTTTTCTCTCTCCTCTGTCACGAGGGTGGTCATTAAAATGATTTGCTCGCAACAAAATTTCACTTATGGCCCCCAAAAAACTAGGGCCAACTCTGACTGCATGTGTCAATATGGATTTGGGTATTCACAGCCGCGAGCCACTGCAGCCTCACGATGAGTTCAGATTTTTTGTGGTCCCCACCCCAATAAAAGTTGTCCATTCCTGGGTTAAGGTTAGCTAAAATGCAAAAATGTTCAAATTTGGACATTCATTTGACAAAAGCTAGATCCCTTCTGTGTAAATTAATCTAACCTGCTACTAAAAAGTGACTTCCGGTCGTAGCTGTCAAAACAAGACCTAGTCAAAACAAGACACTTTGATACAGCTACAACCGGAAGTAACTTTCCGTAGCAGGTTAGGAGAGCATTTTTGCTAACCCAAACCTGTTTCCTAACCTTACCTAATTCCCCTAACCTGCTGCAGAAGTTCTAACCTGTAACAAAAAAGTCACTTCCGGTCGTAGCTGTATTGAAGTGGCGTGTTTTTAGGGAATATCGTCGCAGGTTTTGACTAGTGGTATATGCGTACAGCAGCTACGACCGGAAGTTACTTTTTCGCAGCAGGTTAGATTAATTTAAGCAGCAGGTCAAGATAATTAGGAAAAGGGTTAGTGTTAGCTAAAATGCTCTCCTAACCTGCTACGAGAAGTCACTTCCATCTGTAGCTGTACTCAATCTAGTTACAACTATGGTCGCAGGCTGGTTAGTGCTATCCGGATTCCTTGGGACGTCCCTACCCATAACACTAACCTTACCTAACCCTTACCGTAACCATTTTAAAATTCAACTTCAATGGGGTAATGTCAGAGTTGGGATGTCCCAAGGATCCCGTCGCAGGCCTGGTCACAGGTCAAGTAATCAATCCGTCGATGACATCGATAGGTGTCCAATACAGGCATACAAAATGGAATCTGTCAAAAATTATAAATGCATCCTCTCTTCGACTGTAGCCTGCTACATAAGAGTTGAATTGGGCCAGTTGGCCCACAGTAAAAGTCTACAACAAAAGTAAAAAAAAGCACAGAATATTCAGCAAACATTGCATGGAATGGTGTTGATTAATGTATGACGCATAGCCTTTGTCTGGCAATTGCAGTTAGCACTGTAGGCTATTTCAAAACAACCAAAATAGCTAAGTAGGGAAATGTATGTAAACATAATTGAGGTTTTAACATAGTTTCTTTTTTTTCTTCATTTCACCACATGGCTATGAGTAAACATGTAATTGCCTGTTGAATTATTGACCTTTGCGATGTGAATATTCTGTATGCAGTTATCAAGAAAGATCTGCAGTTACTGTATCTGTAACCGGAGGCAAACACAGAGCACATCATTTTAATTGTGCTTTTATCATTGGAAAGAGCCATAAAACTACTATGGCCTTCTCAATTTATGACCAGGTGATAAATGCTGACTGTGATGAACTCATATATAAAGAGGCATGCCTTCTTCAACACAATATGCCTTCAGTCCTCGAAAGAGCAGTGGTGAGTAGACTGCCAGTTATTTTCTGGTTAAGTTGGGTGATTAGCAATAGGATTTGTTTATAGTTTGAGCCAGTGGGTTTGGGCAAGCTGATCAATGTCCTCCTCCTATTTTTGAGCAGTGTATTAATTAATTAATAGATTCACTCTATTTCTATGGACCCACACACTAGAATACAACAGATGTGATTGAATGTAGGTACACAAACAAGTCAGTGTATTACAGTGATGATATACAGTATTGAAATGTCAGGATTGTGACAACACTGACCTTGATGACCTGAACCTTCTCCATGTTGCGCGTGGCAGCCTCCCTGGTGTGGACCAGCACTGTAAACATACATCCTGGGAAAATGGAGACTACATAGACGTGTGAGTATACTATAACCCCAGCTGGACAACAAGTTAATAACCACTATTGTACATTATGTCTCACCTTGTGTTTTGACCCAGATTACTTCATTTCCAGCATCAAATAACATGAGTAGATGGGATTAATTCAGAATTGTGCTATTTATTTAGTTTGATAGAGATCTTGCCCATTACTTAGTGAGAAACATTAAGTTAATTCGGAAAGTATTCAGACCCCTTGACGTTTTCCACATTTTGTTACACATTTTGTTATTCTAAAATGAAATGAAATATTTTTATCCTCATCAATCTAAACATAATACACCATTATAACAAAACAAAAACAGGTTTTTAGAAATGTTTGCAAATGTATCAAATAAAAAAAAGGAAATATCACAGTTTTCAGACCCTTTAGTCAGTACGTTGTTGAAGCACCTTTGGCAGTGATTACAGCCTTGAGTCTTCTTGGGTATGACACTACAAGCTTGGCACACCTGTATTTAGGGAGTTTCTCCCATTCTTCTCTGCAGATCCTCTCAAGCTCTGTCAGGTTGGATGGGGAGTGTCGCTGCACAGCTACAGTGGCTTGCGAAAGAATTCAACCCACTTGGCATTTTTCATATTTTGTTGCCTTACAACCCGGAATTAAAATAGATTTTTGGGGGGTTTGTATCATTTGATTTACACAACATGCCTACCACTTTGAAGATGCAAAATATTTTTTATTGTGAAACAAGAAATTAGACAAAAAAACAGAACTTGAGAGTGCATAACTATTCACACCCCCAAAGTCAATACTTTGTAGAGCTACCGTTTGCAGCAATTACAGCTGCAAGTCTCTTATGGTATGTATCTTTATGCTTGGCACATCTAGCCACTGGGATTTTTGCCCCTTTTTCAAGGCAAAACTGCTCCAGCTCCTTCAAGTTGGATGGGTTCCACTGGTGTACAGCAATCTTTAAGTCATACCACAGATTCTCAATTGGATTGAAGTTTGGGCTTTGACTAGGCCATTCCAAGACATTTAAATGTTTCCCCTTAAACCACTCGAGTGTTGCTTTAGCAGTATGCTTAGGGTCATTGTCCTGCTGGAAGGTGAACCTCCATCCCAGTCTCAAGTCTTCCAAAACAGGTTTCCCTAAATAATTATCCTGTATTTAGTGCCATCCATCATTCCTGACCAGTTTCCGAGTCACCTGCCGATGATGGCGTTCTCAGGGTGATGAGAGGTGTTGGGTTTGCACCAGACATAGCGTTTTCCTTGATGGCCAAAAAGCTCAATTTTAGTCTCATCTGGCCAGAGTACCTTTTTCCATATGTTTGGGGAGTCTCCCACATGCCTTTTGGCGAACACCAAATGTGTTTGCTTATGTTTTTCTTTAAGCAATGGCTTCTTTTCCGGCCACTCTTCTGTAAAGCCTAGCTCTGTGGAGTGTACGGCTTAAAGTGGTCCTATGGACAGATACTCCCATCTCCGGCTGTGGAGCTTTGCAGCTCCTTCAGGGATATCTTTGGTCTCTTTGTTGCCTCTCTGATTAATGCCCTCCTTGCCTGGTCTGTGAGTTTTGGTGGACGGTTCCCTCTTGGCAGGTTTGTTGTGGTGCCATATTATTTCATGTTTTTAATAATGGATTTAATGGTGCTCCGTGGGATGATCAAAGTTTCATATATTTTTTATAACCCAACTCTGATCAGTACTTCTCCACAACTTTGTCCCTGACCTGTTTGGAGAGCTCCTTGGTCTTCATGGTTCTGCTTGCTTGGTGGTGGTCCTTGCTTAGTGGTGTTGCAGACTCTGGGGCCTTTCAGAACAGATGTTTATATACTGAGATCATGTGACAGATCATGTGACACTTAAATAAAGTCCACCTGTGTGCAATCTAATTATGTGACTTCTGAAGGTAATTGGTTGCACCAGATCTTATTTAGGGGCTTCATAGCAAAGGGGATGAATACATATGCACGCACCACTTTTCTGTTTTGTTTTTCTTCATTTCACTTCAGCAATTTAGATTATTTTGTGTCTGTCTGTTACATGCAATCCAAATCAAAAATCTATTTAAATTACAGGTTGTAATGCAACAAAATAGGAAAAATGCCATGTCATGCAGTTAATATACTTTTTGGGAGGAAATTGATCGAAAGGTCAAATGTGACCTTAAATCTTCTAGCCATGACTGTCCCGCTTAGTGGCTTGTGTTCGCATCAGCGAACTGTAAAGGTCATATCCAAGCGACGACAAAAAACAGTGGATGTAAACAAATATACAGACAGGGTAGGTATAATTAGCATGTTACTGTGTATTATGATTAAATCCAGAACAGATTTAGAAACAACAGGGTTTTGTTTTTTTTTGAGGTTGGAAGTATTGCATGTCCGCAATTCTTTCTAATTGTCTTATCAACTTGTTTTTTACGTTTGGAACTAACGAAGTGGTCGGCTTAGATCAGCGGTTCCCAACTCCGGTCCTCGAGTACCTCCAACAGTGCACCATTTTATTGTAGCCCGGACAAGCCAACCTGATTCAACTAGTCAACTAATCATCAGGCCCTCAATGAGTTGAATCAGGTATGTTTGTGCAGAGCTGCAACAAAAATGTGTGCTGTTGGAGGTACTTTGTCAGAAGGTGAGTGTAGCTGGTGCATGAAGTCAGGCGCAGGAGAGCAAAATGAGTGAGCAACGTACTTTACTCAAAAATTAAAGGCACAAGGTAAACAAATACTCTTGACCAAAAAACCAACGGAAAATATTACTCACGGGTGAACACAGCACCCGTCGAAAAACCAGCCATCGTGAACCGAACTGAACATAGAAATAATCACGCACAACAAACATGGGGGAAACAGAGGGTTAAATACATGAACCAATGTAATTGAATAATGAACACCAGGTGTGTAGAAAATAAAGACAAAACCAATGGAAAATGAAAGATGGATCAGCGATGGCTAGAAGACCGGTGAACGCCGCCCGTACAAGGAGAGGGGCCGACCTAGGCGGAAGTTGTGACAGTAACCCCCCCTTGACGCGCGGCAACCCGGAGGGCGAGGCGCAGGGCGATCCGGATGGAGACGGTGGAACTCCGGCAGCATCGATGGGTCCACACGTCCTCCACCGGCACCCAGCATCTCTTCTACGGACCATACCCCTCCCACTCCACGAGGTACTGAAGGCCCTCGCCCAACGCCTCGAATCCAGTATGGATCGAACTGCATACGCCGGGGCCCCCTCGTTCCAGAGGGGGCGGAGGAACCTCCCGCACCTCAGACTCCTGGAATGGACCAGCCACCACCGGCCTGAGGAGAGACACATGGAACTAGGGGTTAATTCGATAATCGGGGGGAAGCTGTAACCTGTAACATACCTCGGCAGGGCAGACGGAGGGGCAGGTTTCAGGTCGAGAGCCAGACCCGGTCCCCTGGTGCGAACACTGGGGCCTCAATGCTGTGGCGATCTGCGCAGGTTTTCTGGTGCCTCACGGCCCGCTGAAGGTGCACATGAGCGGCATCCCAGGTCTCCTCAGCACGCCTAAACCAGTCATCCACCGCAGGAGCCACGATCTGGCTCTGATGCCAAGGCGCCTGGACCGGCTGGTACCCCAGTACGCACTGGAAGGGGGAGAGGTTAGTGGAGGAGTGGTGGAACGAGTTCTGGGCCATCTCTGCCCAGGGCACGAATGCCGCCCACTCCCCCGACCGGTCCTGGCAATAGGGCCGCAGAAACCTACCCACATCCTGGTTCACTCTCTCCACCTGCCCATTACTCTCGGGGTGAAAACCTGAGGTAAGGCTGACCAAGACCCCCAGACGTTCCATGAACGCCCTCCAGACCGTTGACGTGAACTGGGGACCTCGATCAGATACTATGTCCTCAGGCACCTCTTAGTGCCGGAAGACGTGAGTAAACAGAGCCTCCGCAATCTGTAGGGCTGTAGGGAGACCGGGCAAAGGGAGGAGACGACGGGACTTAGAAAACCGATCCACAACGACAAGGATCGTGGTGTTGCCCGGTGATGGAGGAAGATCCGTTAGGAAATCCACCGACAGGTGCGACCACGGCCGTTGTGGAACGGCTAAAGGTTGTATCTTCCCTCTGGGCAAGTGCCTAGGGGCCTTGCACTGGGCGCACACCGAGCAGGAAGAGACATAAACCCTCACGTCCTTAGCTAAAGTGGACCACCAGTACTTCCCACAAAGACAGCGCACTGTCCGACCGATGCCCGGATGACCAGAGGAGGGTGACGTATGGGCCCAATAGATCAAGCGGTCGCGGACAGCAGACGGAACGTACAGACGCCCAGCTGGACATTGAGGGGGAGTGGGCTCTGTACGTAACGCTCGCTCTATGTCCGCGTCCAGCTCTCACACTACCGGTGCCACCAGGCACGAGGCCGGGAGTACGGGTGTGGGATCCATGGGCCGCTCCTCTGTGTCATACATCCGGTACAGTGCGTCTGCCTTCGCTTTCTGGGAACCTGGTCTGTAGGATAGGGTGAAAACAAAACAGGTAAAAAACATGGCCCACCTTGCCTCGCGAGGATTCAGTCTCCTCGCCGCCTGGATGTACTCCAGATTGCGATGGTCAGTCCAGATGAGAAAAGGGTGTTTAGCCCCCTTAAGCTCAAGGCAGGTGAAGTGGAGGGCCGAATGTACCCCTGCCCCACGGATTCGGAGACATATGTTTCCATAGCCGCCGTCTCGTCTTGTGACAGGGGATACACGTGACCTAATTGGGACCCTAATTATACTTCTAAAGCAACACTCGAGTGGTTTAAGGGGAAACATTTACATTTCTTGGAATGGCCTAGTCAAAGCCCAGACCTCAATCCAATTGAGAATCTGTGGTATGACTTAAAGATTGCTGTACACCAGTGGAACCCATCCAACTTGAAGGAGCTGGAGCAGTTTTGCTTTGAAGAATGGGCAAAAATCCCAGTGGCTAGATATGCCAAGCGAGACATACCCCAAGAGACTTGCAGATCTAATTGCTGCAAACGGTAGCTCTACAAAGTATTGACTTAGGGGGGTTGAATAGTTATGCACTCTTAAGTTCTGTTTTCTTCTCTTATTTCTTGTTTGTTTCACAATAAAACATATTTTGCATCTTCAAAGTGGTAGGCATGTTGTGTAAATCAAATGATACAAACCTCCCAAAAATCTATTTTAATTCCGGGTTGTAAGGCAGAAAAGTAGTAAAAATGCCAAGGGGGTGAATAGTTTCACAAGCCACTGTGTTCGTCTAGAATGTCTTCCAATGCTGCAGGGTAAGATTTCACCTTTGGATGGTGGATCATTCTTGATACCCCTGGGAAAATGTTGAGGTTGAAAAGAACGATGCGCCTGGCACCTACTACCATACCCCGTTCAAAGGCACTTAAATATAGTGTCTTGCCTATTCATCCTCTGAATCGCACACATTCAGAATCCATGGCTCAATTGTCAAGACTTTAAAATCCTTCTTTAATCTGTCTACTCCCCTTCATCTGTAGGTTTCATCAAGTGACATCCTTAATAAGGGATCTTAGTTTTCACCTGGATTCACCTAGTCTATGTCATGGAAAGTACAGGTGTCCTTAATGTTTAGTATACACATACATATACAGTACCAGTCAAAAGTTTAGACACACCTACTCATTCAAGGGTTTTACTATTTTCTACATTGTAGAATAATAGTGAAGACATCAAACTACGAAATAACACATATGGAATTATGTAGTAACCACAAGTGTTAAACAAATCAAAATATATTTTATATTAGAGATTCTTCAAAGAAGCCATTGCCCTTGATGACAAATTTGCACACAAAGAGAAACGACAGTCCATCATTACTAAGACATGAAGGTCAGTCAATCGGGAACATTTCAAGAACTTTGAACGTTTCTTCAAGTGCAGTTGCAAAATCCATCAAGCGCTATGATTAACTGGCTCTCATGAGGACCGCCACAGGAAAGGAAGACCCAGAGTTACCTCTGCTGCAGAGGATAAGTTCATTACAGTTACCAGCCTCAGAAAGTACAACCCAAATAAATGCTTCACGGAGTTCAAGTAACAGACACATCTCAACATCAACTGTTAAGAGGAGACTGAGTGAATCAGGCTTTCATGGCTGAATTGCCTCAAAGAAACCACTACTAAAGGACACCAATAAGAAGAAGAGATTTGATTGGGCCAAGAAGCACAAGGAATGGACATTAGACCTGTGGAAATATGTCCTTTGGTCTGATGAGTCCAAATTTGAGATATTTGGATCCAACCACCGTGTCTTTGTGAGATGTAGAGTAGGTGAGCAGATGATCTCTGCATGTGTGGTTCCCACCATGAAGCATGGAGGAAGATGTGTGATGAGCTGGCAGGGTAGCCTACTGGATAGAGCGTTGGACTAGTAACTGAAAGGTTGCGAGATTGAATCCCCGAGCTGACAAGGTAAAAATCTGTTGTTCTGCCCCTGAACAAGGCAGTTAACCCACTGTTCCTAGGCTGTCATTGAAAATAAGAATGTGTTCTTAACGGACTTGCCTACTTAAATAAAGGTTAAAAAAAAAATTCTGCTTTGCTGGTGACACTGTCAGTATTTTTTTTTGTAAATAATTCAAGGCACACTAAACCAGCATGGCTACCACAGCATTCTACAGGGATATACCAGTCCCACTAAGCGCAAACCAGATGGGATATAATTTGTTTTCAACAGGACAATGACCCAGCACACCTCCAGGCTCTAGGGGCTTTTTGACCAAGAACAAGAAGGAGAGTGATGGAGTGCTGCATCAGATGACCTGGCCTCCACAATCACCCGACCTCAACCCAATTCAGATGGTTTGGGATGAGTTGGACCGCAGAGTGAAGGAAAAGCAGCCAACAAGTGCTCAGGATATGTGGGAACTCCTTCAAGACTGTTGGAAAAGCATTCCTCATGAGGCTGGTTGAGAGTCAGAGTGTGCAAAAAGTGTGCAAAGCTGTCAAGGCAAAGGGTGGCTACTTTGAAAAATATAAAAGATATTTATATATTTGTTGAACACTATTTTTGCTTACTCTATGATTCCAAATGTGTTATTCCATAGTGTTGATGTCTTCTCTATTATTCTACAATGTATAAAATATTACAAATAAAGAAAAACCCTTGAATGAGTAGGTGTTCAAACTTTTGACTGGTCCTGTATATACATCTACAGACAATTCCTTCAACCTCATGGCTTGGTTTTTGCTTTGACATGCACTGTCAACTGTGGGACCTTATATAGGCAGAAGTGTGCCTTTCCAAATGATGTCCAATCAATTGAATTTATCACAGGTGGACTCCAATCAAGTTGTAAAAACATCTCAATGATGATCAATGGAAACAGGATGAACCTGAGCTCAATTTCGAGTCTCATAGCAAAGGGTCTGAATACTTAAGTGAATAAGGTATTTCTGTTTTAAAATGTTAATATATATATATATATATATATATAGGGGTCTCATCTTAATATTGAGGTAGAATAGTAGTTGTGCAGCAGTTTTTCTCTTGTTGCGTCAGTCACTGACATCCACTCAATTAGCCGATGTCAGCAAAAAAAATTTTACTTCGGTAATATAGTCTAGCCATTGATTTTGTTAGTCAGTCTCACTCAGATATCATATTTAAAACTGCAAACATTTCTCTCCACCCTATGCAGAAGTAGTAGAATTGCAGAAAATTAGCTGTTGCACTGCAAATGTTTCTCTCTGCCCCATGGTAGAATGTGTAGAATTGCATGAAATTATTTAACAAATGGCAAAATCTTCTCTCCGCCCCATGGCATTTTTTTTTCTCTCTCCTCTGTCACGAGGGTGGTCATTAAAATGATTTGCTCGCAACAAAATTTCACTTATGGCCCCCAAAAAACTAGGGCCAACTCTGACTGCATGTGTCAATATGGATTTGGGTATTCACAGCCGCGAGCCACTGCAGCCTCACGATGAGTTCAGATTTTTTGTGGTCCCCACCCCAATAAAAGTTGTCCATTCCTGGGTTAAGGTTAGCTAAAATGCAAAAATGTTCAAATTTGGACATTCATTTGACAAAAGCTAGATCCCTTCTGTGTAAATTAATCTAACCTGCTACTAAAAAGTGACTTCCGGTCGTAGCTGTCAAAACAAGACCTAGTCAAAACAAGACACTTTGATACAGCTACAACCGGAAGTAACTTTCCGTAGCAGGTTAGGAGAGCATTTTTGCTAACCCAAACCTGTTTCCTAACCTTACCTAATTCCCCTAACCTGCTGCAGAAGTTCTAACCTGTAACAAAAAAGTCACTTCCGGTCGTAGCTGTATTGAAGTGGCGTGTTTTTAGGGAATATCGTCGCAGGTTTTGACTAGTGGTATATGCGTACAGCAGCTACGACCGGAAGTTACTTTTTCGCAGCAGGTTAGATTAATTTAAGCAGCAGGTCAAGATAATTAGGAAAAGGGTTAGTGTTAGCTAAAATGCTCTCCTAACCTGCTACGAGAAGTCACTTCCATCTGTAGCTGTACTCAATCTAGTTACAACTATGGTCGCAGGCTGGTTAGTGCTATCCGGATTCCTTGGGACGTCCCTACCCATAACACTAACCTTACCTAACCCTTACCGTAACCATTTTAAAATTCAACTTCAATGGGGTAATGTCAGAGTTGGGATGTCCCAAGGATCCCGTCGCAGGCCTGGTCACAGGTCAAGTAATCAATCCGTCGATGACATCGATAGGTGTCCAATACAGGCATACAAAATGGAATCTGTCAAAAATTATAAATGCATCCTCTCTTCGACTGTAGCCTGCTACATAAGAGTTGAATTGGGCCAGTTGGCCCACAGTAAAAGTCTACAACAAAAGTAAAAAAAAGCACAGAATATTCAGCAAACATTGCATGGAATGGTGTTGATTAATGTATGACGCATAGCCTTTGTCTGGCAATTGCAGTTAGCACTGTAGGCTATTTCAAAACAACCAAAATAGCTAAGTAGGGAAATGTATGTAAACATAATTGAGGTTTTAACATAGTTTCTTTTTTTTCTTCATTTCACCACATGGCTATGAGTAAACATGTAATTGCCTGTTGAATTATTGACCTTTGCGATGTGAATATTCTGTATGCAGTTATCAAGAAAGATCTGCAGTTACTGTATCTGTAACCGGAGGCAAACACAGAGCACATCATTTTAATTGTGCTTTTATCATTGGAAAGAGCCATAAAACTACTATGGCCTTCTCAATTTATGACCAGGTGATAAATGCTGACTGTGATGAACTCATATATAAAGAGGCATGCCTTCTTCAACACAATATGCCTTCAGTCCTCGAAAGAGCAGTGGTGAGTAGACTGCCAGTTATTTTCTGGTTAAGTTGGGTGATTAGCAATAGGATTTGTTTATAGTTTGAGCCAGTGGGTTTGGGCAAGCTGATCAATGTCCTACAGCACTAGCCACCTGTTGAGTTTTAATGTGTCATATAAAGACTCATTGAATGATACAATGAGATATAATCAAATAAAACAAATTCAATCATTTATTGAAATTTAAGTAAGCCTATCTGGGGGACTGAATACATCTAAATTGATTGTGGTAAGAAAGACCAAATGTCTTTTCACGATATGCCCTATTCTATATCCATATTGTGCAACTCCATATTGTGCATCTCTATCTCATCTTTACAGGTTGTTGAAGGAGTAAGTGGTTTCTGCAGTAAATAAAATTCAGGGAAGAATGGCTTCTGACATGGACTCCAATACTGCTGGTGTGCAATACAACCGCTGGAATGAAGACAACATCAATCTGAATGTGGCTGGGACAGGTGTAACCGGGTAAGCTCTGAGGAAGACTCATGACTGGGTGACAGAAGATACAATCAGTGTTCTTACTATTATACGGTACCCGTTTATTAATCACAGGGGATAGGCAATATAAATTATAGTGAATGACAATGTTTTAGGCAGTTCAAGAAACACTTACTTTCAATTAAGGTAAATGAAGTTGAAAATTGTATTCAGTGCAGTGTTTCCTCCCTTTAATCCTAGTTTATTAACTTTCCCAAATGATGACCCCTTGAGTTTACTGATCGTGTATGGACTGACCCCAACCTGTAATCAGTGGTCATCTAATGACATGTTCTGTTCCCCAAAGGCTCTACAACAGATTCTGCACTGGCACCTTGGGCATAGCTATCAAGGTGGCCGGAGCTTTGGCTGCACTGGTGGTTGTTTACATCATTGGATACGTCACTGGATATTACGTCCACAAATGCTGACCGGCCACTGACCGAAGGACCCTCAACAGATGGAATTATGTTGGGATTGCAGTTTGCTTGTTGTAAAGTGATTTTACAGCTTCCCACAGCTTTGTCTTATATGTGAAAAGTCATTGCAATTAAGTCTAAAAACATGAACATAATGTTTGACTTACAGTGCTTGGTATTCAATATGTTCTTGTCACTAAGTGATATCTATTTCAATTGTTTTTTCAAGATTGTACTACAGGGCTTGTTATGTTAGCCTATTCAACTGTATATCAAGGCCATGTGGATTCAATATTTTAATGAAAGGACACAGGCAATACTAATAGTAATAAAAAAGCTGTTGAAAATATGTTAATTACCTGTGTCATTCAACAAACATGGTGTGGTAAATATGCTGTCAAACAAGAGGTTTGCCTCTTGACAAAGACTGGATTTTTTTAAATGTAGGTGTCATCTGCAAATATATCAAACCTAATCATCATTACAAAAATACAGTTTAATATTTATTTTCTCACCTCAAATCCTCAAGTCTGTAACGAGAAATAGCTTTATAATCAAACTGTCATAGGGATAAAAAAAAGTCTGTCAATTTGAGCCCTGGACCGGGGTGTAATTTATAGCGGGAAAGGGGGGACATGGCCACTGCTCCCAATATTAGAGGCAAATATTGTTCTCTGCAATGTTCCCCTCCCCAATGTTGAAGTCAAACCTATGCCCACTGCCCATAGAGGCTGTAATGTCCATAATGTATACTGAACAAAAATATCAACAGAACATAAGCATTGGCCCCATGTTTCATGAGCTTAAATAAGAGCCCAGAAATGTACCATATGCACAAAAAGCTTATTTAATATTTTGTGCAGAAATTTGTTTATATCCCTCTTAGTGAGCACCTTGTACTGGGTACAAAAGAAGGCCCTTTCAAAATGTGCAGTTTTGTCACAGCACAATGCCACAGATGTCTCAAGTTGAGGGAGCATGCAATTGGCATGCTGACTGCAGGAATGTTCACCAGAGCTGTTGCCAGAGAATTGAATGTTAATTTCTCTACCATAAGCCACGTCACAACTGCAGACCACGTGTAACCACGCCAGCCCAGGACCTCCACATCCGGCTTCTTCACCTGCAGGATCGTCTGAGACCAGCCACCCGATGAAACTGAAGAGTATTTCCATCTGTAATAAAGCCCTTTTGTGAGAAAAAATAATAATTCCAATTGGCTGGTCCTGGCTCACTGTGCCCTCCCAGGCCCACCCATGGCTATACCCCTTCCCAGTCATGTGAAATCCATAAATTAGGGCATAATGAATTTCAATTGACTGATTTCCATATGTGAACTATAACTATAATGCTTGAAATTGTTGCATGTTGGATTTATATTTTTGTTCAGTATAAATGACAGTGAAAAAGAAAATCTCACCTAGTTGCTCGACCTCATCAAATCAGCTTTTATTACTCTCCCTCATAGATTATTTTTATGGTGGAAATATCTTGCTCCTCAACAGAATTTACGCTATGCATTTCATCATCTGATGAGGAAAATAGGGTGGAGTTGACTTTCAAGACCCATTCTGCAATTCTCCGATCCGTATAATATTCTGCATCATTGGGACAAAGACAGTCTATGCCAGTCTTGATGGTATCTTTGTCTTCAGAGTACTGGGATTCTGTTTTAATAGCCGAGTCATCAGAGAAGAAATCTCTCTGCTGTTTTGTTTCACATAGACTGGCATCATGTTTAAGCCTCTCCGTCATCGCCCCGCTGTAGTTGGCACTAGGGTTACTCACATAATTTCTCCGTTGCCTTACTAACGGGTCTGTTGGTGAGAAACTTGATGCCACAGCTGGCTGGGCCCCAAAGGTCCCCTTGGTGCAATCTAGTCTGGAGCGAGTGTCTGGGTTCTGGATGGAATCTTTCGTAGACCTAGTCAACATGGTTAGACTCCTACTAACTAACCCAGCTTCGTTAGACATTTGACAATTCTGAGCATGTTGAGCAACCAGTACCCGAAACACTGTATTTACACTCCTTACACCAGACGTTGACAAGTGTGTGTCTCCGTTGTCTTGTAGTGACCCGGCTGGTCTTGCAGAGAGAAACGGCACATTTGAGCCCTCCGCTTTACCAGCAATGATTCTTGATCCAGTGATGGGGGGCAGAAGGATACTCTGGGTGATAGCGGATGTGCTTGCACGGCCTAGTTTATTTTGAATCATTAAATGCCTAGGACAAGTAAGATATTCAATTGGGTTTGTTATCTTTGGAGCTGGTCTCAGGTTAGCATTCGCTTGAGCAGGGTCTCCTCGTAGAGCATTCGGCCTGTCAATCCGTTGCACATTAATCTCCAAGTACCGCATGTCCTTTTCACTAACGCTTCTCCACCGTGACTTTTTCTCCCTGTTTGTATCGGACCAGGCTTGCTTCTTCTGTACACTGTAAGTACTTTTCATAGTTCCAATGAATGGGTTGCCTTAAATGGAAGCTTGCATCTTGTGTCGAGAAGTCCAACCCGGTCCTTAACGTATAGGACACCTAACTGCAACTCACCGGCTATTCTTTTATACTGTGTGTGTGTGTGTGTGTCTGAGACATCCCTCTACACACTCCCACCAGTCGTTAATAGACACTTGATATGTAACAGTACCCCGCACTTTTTAGTTAACCTGTTAATACCCAAGCAGTTTTACAATTCAGTCAAAGGGCCGTTCACCATGCATACACATTAATTGACCAATCTCTTTGGGGTTTCCTGTGTCATTGAGGCCAAGCATTCCTGAAATTATCAAGAAAACATGAGAAATGTTTCTACCCAGAACAAAGCATTGGCTTTCAACATGTGCAATAAAGAAATGCATAACCACTGCTGCCCTCAAGGTTCAATTTATTTGAGAGATCTTTTAAAATGAGACATTATACACATTCCCTGCTCTTAATTTATTAAAGTGGGTAATGGAAAAAGGTTTTATACTTGTTTCAGTTCACAAATGCTAAAATGTTGTCATTAACTATGTCTACACTCTACAGACCACACAGGCTTGCTACAGACTTTACAGTTATTGTGAGTTGCCTTTAGTGTGTAGCAATATAAAAAATAAGTATACAAAAACTGCAATATTTGAGGTTGGGTAGGTAGGTAGTTGAATTATTCTATACCTTAATACAGCAGAAGCTGTTTGTACGTGCCAAATAGTAATCAAGAACTTTAAGCAAGGGCATAATTACACTATTTCCATGTTTGAGAAATTAGTGGAAGTAATCGGCTTTGCATACCAAGGGAACTCGGCAAACCAAATACATTGAACAGTGGCAACTCATATACAGTATTGTGATTAACTGTGTGAGACCGTAAGTGTATAAATCAAAAGGCTGGATGTTGCGCAACTACCAAATGACGTTCAGGTCGCCGACATCGGTGCAGAGGTCCGTTTTGGACGGGTAGACGACCTTGAGGTTCCCGTCTGGGTCCACGGTGCGAACCTGCTGGATGACCAGCTCTCCTGAGGTGGTATCATCCGAGGCAGGGACTGGGGGTGAATCAGACTCTCCCTCTGACCCAGCCTCCTCTCTGTGCTCAAACGTGAACTTGTTCAGCTCCGCCATTTTCTGAGAAGGAAACAGAGAGATGTGTTAATTGCTGACCATTGGGACCATATGGATGAAGTCTATTTGAGAAAGTAAACTAGAGCAGGGGTCACCGCAAATGAGTCATTTTTTAAATGTCTTTTTGTGAGGGATTTGTGTTTGGTCAAAAAAAAGAGACAAAAATCACCAGGAATTCCACTAAAATAAAATCTAAATAGGAAATCTGTTCACCAAGTACCCCCCCCCCCCCCCCCCCACAAAAAAATATTGTCTCAATGTAATCAAGGTATGAAATTGCTATTATAGCCTCAATCTTTACATTCTCCTAATTTTATTTCTTAAGCAATGGCGGCAAATTTTGTTGAAGGTATTGTAAACTTCTCACTAACTTGCCCCACGTTTGTTGACGCAGTAAAATATATAGGGGGAAGTATAAAATCCGTCAATGAGATTGTGGAAATATAGGACAAGCACTTCCAGAACAGGAAGACTCATCAACAGTGCAACCTTTACTGTGTACAAAACATTAGGAGTGCCATTTCCATGACATATATTTCACCTGGTCAGTCTATGATCCCTTATTGATATCACCAGTTAAATCCATTTCAAATCAGTGTAGGTGAAGGGGAGACAGGTTAAAGAAGGATTTTTATGCCTTGAGACAATTGAGTCATGGATTGTTGAGGTGTGGCAACTCCAGCAGGAATTAAATCAATTCCAAACTCTCATGACCTGACCTGGATTAAACCCTTATCGGCTGCTATGTTTCGACAAGGCTGTTATTGAAACGCGTCTGCTGCTGTGTGTACTGGTGGGTGTATGCAGCTCTAGGGTTGCAGTCGTATTGTGAGCTGTATGTTTAGGCGGTGACACCGTACACCGCCAGGCCACTCACCCCGGGCAGATGAGCTCACTTATTCCACTGAGGGCCAGGATCCAGACGTCAAACCAGCACAACACCCTGAGACTGAGCATGACACCCGGTGTCATGACACTTTTCTGCTCTCGCCAGCCACCGTGTGTGTCTGACTGATGCATGCATGTGTAAATGTTTAATTCATGCAATCAACGGCTGTATGTGTTATGCATGTGCATTGCAATGTAGGATTCAGTCCTACTGCATGTCTCTTTGTATACAGGGAGAGAGCTGAGCTTACCACTATGAGAGCATCCATCACATCTTTACAGATCTGCAGGCTGGTAGAACTGGTCACTTCTAAGAAAAGCTCCTTAGTCGTCTTTCTGATCTATAATACGGGACAAAGACACAGTACATCACTTGTATGTAATATTGTCCCCAGCTAAAGCAGACTACTATTTTTTCAAATGAATTCAATCTGTAAAGAGGGATGACAGGATAGAGTTGACAGTACGATATCATATCCATCCGGCATTAGAAAATAAATACATTGAATAAATGCAGTGCATTGCCTCTAAACCTATTCCACGTCATATTCCCTTGAATTTATAAGCTACTATCTTGAAATTCAGAATAAGGGATCAGAACTACATTTTAGAATCAGGAAATGTCAGGTAAGACAACACCTGGTTGCGTCATCAACTAATAGTCTTAAAAAGTCAGCGGTTGATTTCAAGGCAAAGTACTATACTCAAGATGAATTTATTGCAACCCGGGTACAAGCATGTCCGCAATTAAGCAAGCAATAAAGATACAGATTTGTTTCTTTATCTTGTGTGGCTGCAATTTAAAGCTTCCAAAGTCAAAGTGCTGGAGGTGTGCAAAGTCTAAGGGAAAGTACAACTCAGCAAGGTTTTAGACTGCATTCTACACTGCTGGGCCTCTATAGGTTGGCTAAATGTAGATACTGAGAACAAATATTTATTATAAATCATAACATTATGACATTTCTATTGGTAGCTGTATTGTGAATTCACTGCTGGATCAGCAAGTGATAAGCGGATGAGTGTGACCTGTAAGAAAGGCACCTGTCTTTGGTCTGATAAAGATCACACACACACCTTGGTTTTCTCGCTGTTGGTGATTGGTGGAAATGAGATCACATGATCCTCTGCATCCACCAGACATGGGTAGAGTTCTTTTCCATCAAGAAGCTGCAGGTATCTGAGTCAAATAAAAAAGTCAAATAACTTTAGCTGAGAAACAATGGCTAGTGTAATATTGTGTAATATTGCCCTCATGCCAACGATGGCTACAATAGCCAACAGAACCCTTTCATAAGAGCCCATTGAAAGGTCTACACCCACACTCACGGTGCAAATTGAAGTGGCATTTGAGCTCTTTGAAAACTCCACAAAAAACTGTGTCATGGTATTTAGGTCAACCTTAAAGTCAATTAAAATGGAGGTAAGTTATCTAACCTAATCTTGCAAATAACAATGTAATCTTTATCACTTGCCTATATCATCTTTACAGAAAATGGGTGAACAAAACTCAGCTGGGCACAACCATGACAGGTCCTAAAAACAACAGTCCACATATTCTCATACACATAAATAAAGGAGTAGGTCTATAAATTTCAACATGGTTTCTGCATCAAACAGCCTTATGGCGCCCTCATGTGTTGAATGAGCAACCTAATCTTTTTGCCTTTGTTTTGAGCTCCTGAAACTACTGAAGTGCTTGATAAAAACAATGCATTATTGCATAGGACACCACACCAACATACTGTAAATGGAAAATGAAATAGGAATTAATTTATTACTACACCATAACATTTAAAGGGGCAATCAGCAGTTGGCGACATTTTTGACCGATATGTACCCATTGATACATAAAGAATATAACTTATAAATGCCTCATTTTATTTCACCTTTATTTAACCAGGTAGGCCAGTTGAGAACAAGTTCTTATTTACAACTGTGACCTGGCCAAGATAAAGCAAAGCAGTACGACATAAACACAGAGTTACACATGGAATAAACAAATGTACAGTCAATAAAACAATAAAAACATCTATATACAGTGTGTGCAAATGTAGTAAGATTAGGGAGGTAAAGGCAATAAATAGGCCATAGTGGAAAAATAATTATAATTTAGCATTAAAACTGGAGTGATAGATGTGCAGTTATGTGCAGTTATTACTGCATTGTCGGAACTAGAAGCACAAGCATTTCGCTACACTCGCATTAACATCTGCTAACCATGTGTATGTGACAAATAAAATTTGATTTGAAGTAGAGATACTGGGGTGCAAAGGAGCAAAAAAAATGAATAATATGGGGATGAGGTAGTTGGGTGGGCTATTTACAGATGGGCTGTGTACAGGTGCAATGATCGGTAAGCTGCTCTGACAGCTGACGCTTAAAATATATAAGTCTCCAGCTTCAGTGATTTTTGCAATTCATTCCAGTCATTGGCAGCAGAGAACTGGAAGGAAAGGCAGCCAAAGTAGGAGTTGGCTTTGGGGATGACCAGTGAAATATACCTGCTGGAGTGTGTACTACGGGTGGGTGTTGCTATGGTGACCAGTGAGCTGAGAGAAGGCGCTTAGTTTGCTTGTCGTACCCCATTAGAACCCAAAATATATGTTCGTAAACAAAGTAAATGTAAACAAACACTGTATAGCATCAAAACATGGTTAACTACACTGAACAAAAATATAAATGCAACAACTTCAAATATTTTACTGAGTTACAGTTCATAAGGAAATCAGTCAATTTAAATAAATTCTTTAGCCTCTAATCTATGGATTTCACATGATTGGGAATACAGATATGCATCTGTTGGTCACAGATACCTTAAAAAAAAGGAAGGGACGTGGATCAGAAAACCAGTCAGTATCTGGTGTGACCACCATTTGCCTCATGCAGCGCAACACATTTCCTTCGCAATGAGTTGATTGTGGCATGTGGAATGTTGCCCCACTCTTGAATTGCTGTGCAAAGTTGCAGGATGTTGCCAGGAATGTGCTGACGTACACATCGATCCAGAGCATCCCACACATGCTCAACGGGTGACGTTTCTGCTGCGTATGCAGGCCATGGAAGAACTGGGACATTTTCAGCTTCCAGGAATTGTACACAAATCCTTGCGACATGGGGCCATGTATTAAAGTGCTGAAACATGAGGTTATAGCAGTGGATTTATGGCAGAACAATGGGCTTCAAGATCTCTTCACGGTATCTGTGCATTCAAACTGACATCAATAAAATGCTATTGTGTTCGTTGTCCGTAGCTTATACCTGCCCATACCATAACCCCACCGTTCACAATGTTGACACCATACACGCTGTCTGCCTTCTGCCCGGTACAGTTAAAAACCGGGACTTATCCATGCCAGTGGCCATCGAAGGTGAGCATTTGCCCACTGAAGTCAGATTGCAGTCAGGTCAAGACCCTGGTGAGGATGACGAGCAGGCAGCTTCCCTGAGACGGTTTCTGCTAGTTTGTGCAGAAATCTCTGGTTGTGCAAACCCAAGGTTTCACCAGCTGTCCAGGTGGCTGGTCTCAGACGATTCTGCAGGTGAAGAAGCCAGATGTGGAGGTCCTGTGCTGGCGTGGTTACAGGCCAGTTGGACATACTGCCAAATTCTCTAAAATGACCTTGGAGGCGGCTTATGGTAGAAAAATTAACAAAATTCCCTGGCAACAGCTCTGGTGGACATTCCTGCAGTCAGCATGCCAATTGCACGCTCCCTCAAAACTTGAGACATCCATGGCATTGTGTTGTGTGACAAGACTGCACATTTTAGAGTGGCCTTTTATTGTCCCCAGCACAAGGTGTGCATTTCTTTTTCTTCTAGATAGCATGTGTGTAATGATCATGCTGTTTAATCAGCTTCTTGATATGCCACACCTGATGGATTAACATTATGAGAGAAATAAGCTTTTTGTGCATATAGACAATATCAGGGATCTTTTCATTTCAGCTCATGAAACCAACACGTTACATTTATATTTTTGTTCAGTATATGATTTTGATATCATGGATAGCCAGTCCTTGCATCCATAGCTCTGTCTATGAACTTGAGAGGGATTATATTTTACAATTGCCATCCCTTAGTTAAAAAATTAAAAATCACTTTGTTATTGTTTCAACTGCTGATTGGCCCTTTAAAAATGACATTTCACGAGCATCCCCGCATATATTGCGATGAACATGATGCAAGACTTCGCTCTCACACAGTCATACAACGTGGCAGCCACTTGGGGTGTAACGGTTTGACAAACCCACGGTTCAGTAGTATTGCGGTTTGGGGTCACTGTTCGGAAAAATTAAATGCCATTCACAATGTTCCTAGAATTGTCTGTTGTGACCAGATTGTTATGTTGGGCCTCAAGTTTTCAGTCGGATGCTGCGTTTGTAACCATGTGGGAGGTGGGAATTTACCAGCTATGAAGTCATAAATACCAGTTGGATACATTAATGTGATTTGAACTGGTTGATTAACGCAGATTGGCTAATGGCCAACAAGATGCATCCACCATAAACTAAAAGTACATCTATCATGCTTGTAAACAAATGACAGTTCAGAAACCACATTAATGGACCGCTTTTTATAAATAATGTGTTGCTGCATTCAATTGCCGAAAGTGCTGTTATAGAGGACATTTCCTTAGTAGGTGATGTCAGATGTCACCATGTGGGAGAGGTGGGTGCTCTCGATGATAGACGAGTTTCCCACTAGTAATTTCCAGCTGGATGGCCATTCAAGTGGATTTTACCTAGTCGTATGTGATAAATTCCCACTTCCATCTTGGTTCAAAACACATGACACTGTTTCCTTCAGTGCCATATGAGTACTTGCCCCCTTTATGAGAGTCACGTGTCTGCAGCACGATACATCCCCCCCTCCGGGGAAATGTGATGGGCTGTCACTGTTAAGTAAGCGCAAAACAGGGTGCATTGGCTTATTCATTGAAAACGTTGGCTTGGCTTATTTAGAGCGGGTATCGCTATGCTGAAATTGGTGCAAGAGGGAAATTCGTAACGTGGTTTGAGCAGTTTCACGAGGTGCTCCCTGAAACCCCCCATTTTTAACCACAGAATGGGCACATATCTACAGCTATAAACCAAAAACTGTAAGAGCCTACTTATCTCTCTTGTAATTTATTTGGTCCAGTCAGAATCAGCTGCCAAGGGCCGCTTGAATGCAGAGGGGAGACGTGTTGTGTTGTTGTTTCTTTGCGTTTCCGTCTTGCTCCGGTATACTGGGGTGATGTCGGCTTAAATGTGTCAACATATTTGAGGTGTTGGCAGCTGCATAGGTTATTCTCGTTGAGTGTGGCGACATACTGTCAACGTTTTATGCACAACTCTCTGTCCATCGCCATTGTTATCTACTGGGAAGCCAAAATGTTCCCAAACTGGAAATTTAAACGATGATGGAGGATCCTTCAATTCTGGTTTATTGACCCCACCACTCACCATCGTACAGAACTAGTTCCTGGCTGCGTCTCATAAAGGACCGTTTGAAATGAGCCAATTAAGATTATAATTTTATTACAATGTGCGCATAGGCTCTAGTTGTCTTAATGCAATAGCCTGAAATGATTTTTTTGTTGCTCAGATTTACTCAAGAGGCATAGGTCTACAAAGCAGCGTAGGCTTAGCCTATAGGCCTAGCTTTAATTGTGTTTTTTGTTTTGTTTTCATTCGGATTCACAGTGTGGACCGAACCGAGAACCCGTACAAAACAGTTTGGTACGAATACCGTTACACTCCTAGTAACCACGGGACCAAAACAGTGGAGAAGTTTAGCCTCGCGCTCTTAGTTGTTGCGGAAATTGACTCACTATGCTGTTTATTTGTGCATCTACATATCGCTGACTCTACCTTTAAAAATGCTGGCATCAACCCAGAGGCCACTTTGTGATTTTTTTTTTTGCCCCCTCCTTTTAATAACAAAACAAAAAAGAATGGGCATCAAGCCGACTGCAGCTTTGGGCTGCGTTTCCGATTCTACATCCTCCAGAAGTGTGCACTTTTATACTTCCTGTCATGGATTTATAATCATTTGCGGTATAGAGTTTCCATCATTGTTAAATCCATGAAGGGAAGTTTGCAAATATACACTTTGGAAGAAGAGTGCAGAATCTGGACTCACCTATACTTTCAGCTCTGCCTTAAAGACAGGTGTTTATACTCACTTGTGGAGGCCAGACACATTCTGCCTCTTCCTCTGTTTCCTCTGGTCCTCTGCCTCTAGCTGCAGCTGCCTCATCAGCTCCACCGCAGTCATCTCCTTACGGCCCAGAGGGACTATCTAGTAAACAACATTTTATGAGAGGGAGTTTATGAGAAATGTATGCTCCTTTCAAAAGATAATTTGCTTGTTTAAATAACCGTGAATGTGACCGAAATGCATTGACACAAACCTGAATGCAATTTATGAATATAATGATTTGTTCATATGCCAAGAGCGACAGGCAACAACCAGCAACAATTATTTTGTGTTCAAACTGTTGAGGTGAAGCCGCATGAAGGTCTTTCAATAACAGACTGATGTCACTATAACAGGCTTGTTGCCTGGCGTTGGCGTAAAATATGTTTAAAAGGATCATGAATTATTAAGAACGGAATAATGTTATGGCTCACAACTACTGATTAAAACTGTCCTTCAAAATACTGGATTCTACTCAAGAAAACAGAGGTATTATGTTCAATAGAAAGAGAGCCTTGTTATGTTCTCCAGAAACATTTGAGACTGCCTGCATAAACTACTTGAACAAAGACATGGAACAAGGTCTTGATAAATGTCATCATAAACCAATCAAGTGAGAAGAGTTTAAAATACCTTGGAAAACACATAGAAGCTAGGAATGGGGGCGGGGTAGCTGGGTAGTTAACGTTAACTAGCACTAGAGTAGGCTGTACCTGCGGCAAAACTCAGGCATTTCTCATCCTATTGTTTGTTCTCCATCTTCTTTTTAAAATCAAATCAAATTTTATTTGTCACATACACATGGTTAGCAGATGTTAATGCGAGTGTAGCGAAATGCTTGTGGTGAGCCACAAGCGAAATGGTGAGCCAACATGTTTTGGGGCGCTTTTATCTCAAAATTCTCATGGCTCTCTTGTCTCTCTTCAGCAGACATACTGTAGTGAGCAATACATTTGAAATATATATCGAATCGCAATACATATTGTGTCGGCACCTAAGTATCGTGAGGTCCCTGACAATTCCCAGCATTAATATAAGCTCAAGAAGTTAGTCATAGTAAATGTATCAGATGTAAAAGTGTTTTTTAATTCCATCTCAGAGCGACTTACATTTAAGAATTTGTGGCCGTCTAACATTGTATAAGCAAAATGTCATGCAATGTGTCATACCTTTAACATAGGAGGTGTTCTGGCATCATACATGAGAGGTCCCTTGAGTAGCTGCATGTCGTGTGTTGCGATGGTCGCAGTTGTCCTTTTACCACATAGGTCATCGTGAAGTTTGGTCTAAAATACAATAGGTAAGAGAAAGAGTGGTGAAAACGGAATAATGCAAAAGAGACTTAACAATCATATATTATGTTACATAGCCTATCGAGGATGGTGTCAATTTATGAGCTTGCACAGTGGTGTAAAGTACTTAAGTAAAAATACTTTAAAGTACTAATTAAGTAGTTTTGGGGGGTATCTGTACTACACTTTTGCCAACTTTTACTTCACTACATTCCTAAAGAAAATAATGTAGTTTTTACTCCATACATTTTCCTTGACGCCGAAAAGTAAAATTTAACAAAAAGTTAAATTTTGACAGGAAAAACAACCAATTCATGCACTTATCAAGAGAACATCCCTGGTCATCCCTACTGCCTCTGATCTGGCAGACTCACTAAACACAAATGCTTAGTTTGTAAATTATGTTGGAGTGTGCCTCTGGCAATATGTAAATAAAACATTTACACATTGTGCCATCTGGTTTGCTTAATATAAGGATTTTGAAATGATTTATAAGTTAATTTTTTACTATTGATACTTAAGTCAATTTAAAACCAAATACCCAGTAAAAGTTTAAAAGTAACTTTCACTCGAGTCATTTTCTATTAAGGCATCTTTACTTTTACTCAAGTATGACAATTGAGTACTTTTTCCACCACTGAGCTTGAGTTTATTTTGTAGCGTGTTCTTAGTCTGTTTCTGCATTCACAAACTACTAGCCTACATAGTTTCCTTGCCAAATATGACTGTCAAATACCGCAACATAGAAGTTGACTAACGCAGAAACAGTCTGGAACCAAGGCTAACGTGTTCTCATCTCTGAACAGCATTACCTGCGCAACCAGGAACCTCTTGAGCGCATTCCCGGACCTGAAGTTCATGCCTCTGACCACACAGCACACCAAGTACGGCCTCACGTCCTTCAGTTCATTGGCCACCTTTACAGTGAATGCCCCTGGGTTGTCAGACACATGAAGCACTTTCACCACCAGCCGGTTCATCTCATCCACCTCATCCTCCTCCTCCTCGGTCTTCTTCTTTTTCTGCTTGCGCTGCTTTTTGGTCTGGGTCTTCTCTGCGTTCCGGCCCCCGTCGGCCTTATCCCCATCGGCCTGCTTGCTGCCTTTGCCTTTCCCTCGGCCACCAGCCCGAAGGTAGTCCAGGATGGACTTGGTCTGGCAACCGTTGACCATCTTCTCCAGTCGCTTGTCTTTGAGTTTGTTTCCTTTGAAGTTGATCTCCTTCAGTTTGGAGCAGTCACTCAGCTCGTAGGGGATGTCACTGAGCTTGTTGTTGGATAGGTCCAAAACCTGAGGAAAATTGTATATTTGTTATCATAGTTGAAATAAGATGAAATAAGATGAATAACCAAATGGGGCTTATCCTGGTCTCAGGTGTCTCACCATCGGTGAGGCCTTGTGCCAAGAAAATGTTAAGACAGTCTCCGGTTTAATACAATGTCGATAAGATTAACTGAGAGCTACCCTGTCAATCACGACCATAATTCAGTAGGAATAGACAAGAGATATTTATGAAGTCATGCACATTTTTGGTAGCAGTGTGATTATGGATTATTTCAGCTACAAACTTTTAGAGCAGAGAGCTTGTGAACATCTCCACTCAGCTCTTCTATGGAATTCTCAGAGGCGATGACAGTGCTGAGGAGATCCAGGCGATAAAGGTCATCAGGGAACCGAGTGATGTCATTTTTGGAGATGTTGATGGTAGAGAGTTTCGTGCAACGACACAGTCCATCTGGTAGTGACTCGATGTTGTTGCAGCTCACGTTGAGTGTATTGAGATCGCTTAGCTGGGTTATCTCTTCAGGCAAAGCTTTCAGGTTGTTAACTGAAATGTCGAGGACTTTCAGGGACTTCAGATTTCCAATGGTTTTTGGAATAGAGGAGAGCTTATTCCTACAAAGAATCAAGCTCGTAAGGGTGGTCAGATTTTGTATGTCTCCGTGAATCTCTGTCAAACTCGGACATTGGATGATTTCTAGGTAATTTAGGAGCTTGAGAGAATAGATTGCGGAACACAGACCTCCATTCGAGGATATCTTTTCATCGATAACTGCACCTTGCAGGACCAGTTCGCGTCTTTTCTCTTTTGAGGCTTTCTCAATTTCTGGCCAACTCTCTTGACTATCCATGCTGCTACACCAGACCCGGAAAAGGAAAACTCATGCCACCCGGTAACACTTGAGCACAGACGCTTTAAGCCACCCGGTAACACTTGAGCACAGACGCTTTAAACGACCCGGTAACACTTGAGCACATACACTTTAAAATGTCTATCTGTCGAATGGAAGACGCAGTGAAATATGCATCGAGCAGTGGAGATGATATGCGCAGTGCACGTGCAGACTGGATACTCAAAAATCTTTTTTGAATTGATTAAAAACATCATGGACCACAGTCCTTCGCGGTGAGACGATGGTCCGGCACATGCGCACCTTAGCGTACTAGTTGTTGTCAGCGGTGGTTATGGAGATGAAATGGGACTTGGGCAAGCTGTCAACATTTTTGTAATGTTCATGGTAAGATATCTTTGATATATTTGTCGTAACACTATACTTCAATAGGAAATACGTTGTATTCAAACGGTGGTTTTATTGTGCATCCGGTGTCACTATATTTATGTGAATTCAAGGTGTTTTACGTTATCATTCTAAGTAGGAACGAGTTAGCTAACGTTAGCTAGTTACAACGAGCTAGCTAGCCTCTCTTTTACTCGCGCTGTCATCGCTCCATGTTCATTCCTTCCCACCCCAGGGACGTCAGAAGCAAGCAAGCAATGCAATTCCATATAGCTAACACGGAGTATTGAAATGTATGCTATTGAACTCATTTGTTTAGGGGCATAAATTTGATATTACATGGCAGAATGATATGAAAATTAAATGGCAGAATGATATCCCAAGTTCACCTACACATCTAATCTTGTGTCCATTGTAGAGTAGTGTAGCTGTCAAGGTTTATCTCAATCCCAGGGTGAATATTGCTGTCAGTCTTCCATGGTTAATGAGTATAGGTAGCTAGCTAATTACTGTGCCAATCTATTTGATAGTGAAAGGTGCTTCAGATGATATTCAGTTGTAGATTGTTATGTTTCTCCATATTTGAAATTGTGCAGCAGCAGGATGCCCCGGAAGATAGGATTCACCCTGGTCAGTTCCTCTGGTCACGAAGATAACTTCAGTGCCAAGGAGCTGATGGTCCATGCACCAACGGTCAATGGCTGGAGATCTGCCAGGTAGACACTCTCTCTCACACACACACTCTCTCATGTGCGCCTGCCATATGCAAGTGTCCCAAAGCCTCCGAAGGCCACTTCGACCAAGGCTGCAGGCTCCAGAGCGAAGTGTTATCCTAACACACACTGCAATATGTTTGGAGTTTGTGCAATTTCATACAAAAAATAGCAAGGATTGCCAAATTATATGACATGTGCGTTTGTTTGTCTGATTTCGAGGCTTGATGCATGAAACAAATGAAATACTTTCCGAATTAAATGTTTAACTGTTACTGACCTTTATATTTAGTTAAACAACAGGTGGAATTTCATGCTTGTTTTATTATTTAAATGTAGAACATGAATTGTGTCATTCAAGTCAGGAGTGTGTCCTGAAGTTGATGGGTTTATTGATCCCCTCACCACTCTTTTGAAGTTATCTTCTGAGTTTCGTCACCAACACGTGACAACTGAGGGTCCTCCAAACGAGTTTGTTGGGGCGAGGGGCTGGTTTGAGATTCACACACGCACACACTGCTTTTGGATCTGTTTTTCAGTAATGTACTGTAAGGGCAGTACTAGAAGTACCAACCTCACTGTTTCTTTCCACAGGTTCTGTCCATACCCTCAGCAGGTCACTTTGCAGTTGCCAGAGCGGAGTCGGGTCCGTAAGCTGCAGCTGCTTGCCCACCAGTACCTGATCTCAGGCAAAATAGAGTTTCACATCGGGGACCGATTACTAGAGGCTAACTCACCTGGTCTCTCTGGGCACCTCCGCAGGCTAGGGTGAGTTAGTAGAACCAGCCAAAAGAGATGTCTGACCGACACAGACAAGGCACCAAAAGCAAGAAACTGAGCTGAAACAGGGAGGGAGTATCTGAACTCTTCTGATAGAAAATGTGTTTTTTCTGTTGCAAAACATTTTGCTATGGTGTACCCTAATGTATATGAGTCTGGCTTAGTTGGTTGTCATGTTTCTATGGAGCATGGTGCTGTGAACAGAAAGGTTGTTGGTTCTACCTGACACACCTATTGTAATGAATATAGATGCTGAACTTCATCATCTGTTATTTCTAAGTAACTATATTACTATTATGATATATAGGCCTACATTTTCATCATATTTACTGCTTTGTTGTTACAAGAAAGGTGCACAGTAATAGAAATTGATATGCAACCTTTGCCGTAGGTATGTTTCTTTATCAGACAATGAGAAAACAGGCTTCAAAGCCCGGGAGCTGAAGTCTGTTCACGTGGATGCCATTGGAACATACCTCCGTATAACCTTTCACAGAAACCATGTCAACTGCTACAACCTTTACAACCAGGTACTCCACTATGAAGTCATAAAGTCATTCCCCTTAACCTGTTTATTTGACTTACATACTACCACATTCATATCATTTTATAGTTTATTTGATTTATTTCTTCATCAACTTTTGTTTATCATTTCAGGTTGCATTGGTTGCCATTAATGTTTTGGGAGATTCTGTGGATGGCACTGCTGTTGACACAATTGTAAGTGGTCGCTCTTTAACGTGTGTGAGTGTTCTGTCATGTTTGATGTTACTGTATATTTAAGGTGCAGTACTACTGTGAAACACCAGAGTGCACTGCTGTGCTAGTATTTGTGTGAGCCTGCCAACCTGAAGTAAATTTCTTGATAGGCTGCGCTAATAAAAACATCTATTTGATTTCATTACTTGTCCATAAGCATTTAACCCACAACGGTGAGTATGGCTACTGTAGAGCCATATACACATTATATACCTACATTGTTCTGCAGATAATCATGGTCGATGTTTCTGAATATTGTGGACTTGCCTAGTTAAATAAAGGTAAAATAATGGATAAAAAAGTCTGCTAAATGGCATATATTTTATTGGTGTTATGTGTTTCCACAATATGTATTTATGTATAGAGAGAATTTCCACTGTTTTATATATTCAAACTGTGTGTCAGTGTATGTTTACAAAATGCACACAGACTACAGTTTGCACACAAACACAGTGTTTGCATGGTGGTCACTGTGTGTGTCTGTATTGGCATCTGTATTGGTGTGTGCGCTGCTTGCCCTGACAGGCGTGGGGCAGGAATGTGGTAATCCGACTCCGAGGGCAGAGTAATCACAGAGGAGGCCTTAGCCACTGTAATCAGATAAACCTGCGGACGGACAGCCCCTGGAAGAGAGTGGCCCAGCTCCTGAGGGGGAAGTTTCCCCTAACTGCAGATATAAGATCAGCTTCCCCTCCCCAGTCCTAACCTTAACCATTCATGTGGAAAATGCAAAGCTGACCAAAGATCAGGGGCAACTTTCTCCTATACCAAGTGGCCCAACCTTACCTCTCCAACACACAGATAGGCAGATTCCACGGTACAAGCTTCACATTGTCACTCTCTAATCCCACTCTTAGGCACCTCCACCCGGCCACAGTGTTAGCTTGCCTGGTTATCTCTCAAGGAGTTTAGTTTTCTTACTGCTGCATGTATGTTGTGATTGTACAGGGAAAGCCTATAGAGTGACTTTGAAGTATGTGGAGTGAGAACTGGTCGTATCATTGACATACTACTTGTGGTAGATCACCCAACTCTGTGGTGTTGTGGCACTGATGACTTGCCTCATCAAGTATTATACAGAGTTGAGTAGTCCTCTTATCAAGTCCATGTTACTGTTCACTCTCTTGTTTACCACTAGACTATGCTCCATTCCTGTATCCATAATAATGACTCCGTTAACAGTGGTTGTGTGTTTTGCTGAGCAGATGACCTGTCTGGGCCTTATGGCTGTGTGTTTTGCAGCCTGTCATTGAGGGAGGTTAATTGTACCTCTGTTTGCCCTCAGCCTAGCAGAGAGCAACTGATTGAGCACTACCTCAACATTAGTCAACACGAGACCGCCTTGGATGGAACATACATGGGGTAAGGGTTGAAGGCTCAAGGCGCATTGTACTGTGAAGTGCTCTGTGACAATGCTGTTTAAACAAAACATTAGCCTTGAAGTTGACGTATGATTACCACTCAATTTGCCATTTCCATTTTCTAGTTTTTCTCTTTAGCTTGGACTATAGTCTGTTAACAGTATATCTGGCTAATGTAGAACCCAGGAACTGATGCATCAATTGGAATAGTTGTCAATTTGTCACTCTGAGACTCCAAGATGTCATTCACATTTTTAGAAAAACAAATCAATATCCCATAGATCAGGGGTAAGCATCTAGATTCAGCCTCGGGACAATTTTTTTCTTGGAGCCGATGGTCGGGGGACCGGAACATAATTATAATCTTTTGTTCACTTTAAATTGACCACAACTACTGTAAGCCCAAAAAGAGAGAATTTCATACCTTGAATACATTGAGACAATCTTTTTTTATTTTTTTGTGGGAATACTTGGTGAACAGATTTCCTAAATTTAACACATTTTTTGCTGAATTCCTAGTGATTTTAGTTTTTGAAGAAAAACGAAAATCCTAAATATACTTCCTGACTTTATTGTCCCCATGTTTTTTTTTTTTTTTCAGTGTCATGTACACGTTTAAATACAAAACAAAATTGACAATACAACTTTCATAAGTTACATACCAATAAAAACACGTTTTTTTTTTTAAAAGACTAGCCTGCTGGCCTTACTGCGTCGATAGGAACATTAGCCTGAGCTATTTAAGAGGGATATCACACCTGGCACAAATGATTGTCTAATTCTGTTTTTCCTGCTGAGGGGTGCCCTATACCTGCGCCCAGAGGAGAGTAATTCAAAGTCCGGGTATAAGGGGTGGCTTGGGTCTAAAATGATTTTGTGAGGCTTGCGGTGGGCTCTGACCTTAAAGATCTCATACAGGCCTGTCTGTTTGACTCCAACTACCTTGCTTGCTGTGGTAATAATCCTTCTCAGCATATTTCTCTGGCTGACAGTGGCATTGCCAAACCAACAAACAATACAAAAAGTTAAAATACTCTCAAGGAAAGATTTGTAAAACAGAGTCCGTATAGTACAGTCTACATTAAAAGATCCCAGCTTTTTGAGCAAGTACAGTCTCTGTTGGCTCGTTGTAGATCAGGTCTGTACATTTACTCCGCTGAAGCTTATTGTCCAAGAGGACACCCAGGTATTTCTATTCCTCTACAATCTCTATATTCTGACCTCTGATAGATGTTGCAGAGGTAGGTGTTGTACACTTCCTGAAGTCTATTCACATCTCTTTGGTCTGTATATATACAGTACCAGTCAAAAGTTTGGAAACACATACTCATTCAAGGGTTTTTCTTTATTTTGACTATTTTCTACATTGTAGAATAACTATAAAATAACACATATGGTATCATGTAGTCACCAAAAAAGTATCCACCCTTTGCCTTGATGAAAGCTTTGCACACTCTTGGCATTCTCTCAACAAGCTTCATGAGGAATGTTTTTCCAACAGTCTTGAAGGTGTTCTCACATATGCTGAGCACTTGTTGGCTGCTTTTCCTTCACTCTGCGGTCCAACTCATCCCCCAAACCATCTCAATTGGGTTGAGGTTGGGTGATTGTTGATGCCAGGTCATCTGATGCAGCACTCCATCACTCTCCTTCTTGGTCAAATAGCCCTTAGCCTGGAGGTGTGTTGGGTCATTGTCCTGTTGAAAAACAAATGATAGTCCCACTAAGCGCAAACCAGATGGGATGGCGTATTGCTGCAGAATGGTGTGGTAGCCATGCTGGTTAAGTGTGCCTTGAATTCTAAACAAATCAGACAGTGTCACCAGCAAAGCACCATCACACCTCCTCCTCTATGCTTCACGGTGAGAACCACACATGCCGAGATCATCCGTTCACCTACTCTGCGTCTCACAAATACACAGTGGTTTCAACCAAAAATTGCAAATTTGGACTCATCAGACCAATGGACAGATTTCCACTGGTCTAATGTAAATATCTCATGTTTCTTGGCCCAAGTAAGTTTATTCTTCTTACTGGTGTCCTTTAGTAGTGGGCTTGAGTTTATTTTGACCGATGGAAATTTGGTTCCAACCGCAGTTTCTTTGTGAGACGTGGTGTAGGTGAAGGAAAAACAGCCAACAAGTGCTCAGCATATGTGGGAACTCATTCAGAGAATGCCAAGAGTGTGTAAAGAAAAAGAAAAACGGCTCCCTGCCATAGATGTTAAAAATCATATTTTTTTAACAATTACTGATGATACTTGGGAGTCGTGTTGTGACTCAACATGTAAAGAATGTGTTTAACTAATCACTCACTTTCAGATAACATTTTGAATACCTAATTGGGGTACATTGTTATCTAAAAGTGTGAAATTAAGCTCTGGTCTCTGCATTAAAAGTGGCTCTATCCCATTGTTTTTGTTCAGTAAGTGTGACTCCATCTCTCCTCTGGATGACCTGGCTTTTGACATGTACCAGGACCCCGAGGTAGCCCACATCATCCGCCTGCTGGATGACAAGAAGCAGGAGATGGTCCGTCAGGAGAGATACGAGTTCGCCAAAACACTCAAGCAGGCAATCGCTGACCTGCAGAAGGTACTTCTAGGGTCTTCTGTGTGAAAATTGAACAAAATACTCAATAGCCCCCCCCCCCCCCCCCCCATTGGCCCTTGTGTAGATCTGAAAAGATGTATTGCATAGTTAGATTAACGTAATATGACGGAAATTCCACCTAGCCTATCAGAGGTTGAGGTGGAGTGCCATATTGCCTATACAGTACCTACCTATCCATCTACATGAAGTGCTTAGGGGTAGGGGAGAAAAGTGTTGTTAGAAGCACAAGCAAGAAGTTTGACATTGAAACAGTACACAGATATGCTATCTTTGCATTACAAATGGACACATAAAGTATACTCCATATCACATCTTGTGAGTGAATTCAGACACCACCCCGTAGCCAAAGAACTTCCCAAACCCAATTCCAATCCACTTGTACGCCTGGCCAATTAGCATTGCATGCTCTGCTGTTGCCAATGTGGTCAAACCGAAACTCTTCCACCATAGCCTCTTGAGGGCATAACTCACATCAATGTAGGATTTATAGAAAAGGCAATTACTTCATATTGTGCTTCCGAGTGGCGCAGCGGTCTAGGGCACTGCATGTCAATGCAAGAGGCGTCACTACAGTCCCTGGTTCGAATCCAGGCTGAATCACATCTGGCTGTGAGTGGGAGTCCCATAGGGCGGCACACAATTCGCCCAGCGTTGTCCGGATTTGGCTGGGGTAGGCCGTCATTGTAAATAATAATTTGTTCTTAACTGGCTTGCCTAGTTAAATAACGGTTGAATATTGTCACATACTTCAAATATATCTACTACTAATTGTCTTTCACAACAGTAGCTGTGTTACCCATAGAATTATATATGTGTGTTACCTGGCACCGAACTAGCAAGCTTGCTCAGTTCTATGGAATTTCCCTGTAAAATGATGCATTGGACTGGAACCTCTGGTCTCTGTCCTAAGTGCCACCCTATGTACTGCACTACTTCCCTATGGGCCCTGGTCATAAGTAGTGTACTATAAAGTTATTAGGGTACCATTTTGGAAATTGACAACGGTAAAATATCCAGTTCGTAAATGTTAAAGATTCCATCCATGGAATACCATGATGCCCTGTGGGCATGGCAATGCCCCGTTGCATACTAACCACAATTGAAGGAGAATTTGCTCAACATTTATTTTATGCAGTCATGTTGAACAATAATAGATAGTTTGCCACTTCCTTCCAACATCTAGGCCTTTAGTTGTCCATTCATGGACATTAAAATATTTAATCACAAAAAAGAATAAAACATACTCTGTTTCTCTTTCTCCATCCTCTCTCCTCTTTCTTCCTTCTGTCCCCCTGTGTGACTGTGGGCTAGGTAGGAGAACGTCTGGGCCGATATGACGTGGAGAAATGCTGTGCCATAGAAAAGGAGGACTATGACACAGCCAAGAAGAAGAAGGAGCAAATGGAGGAGTACAGGATGACGGTGTACCATCAACTAGAGGTCCACAACCTACTGGACATGGGCATGGTGAGTGGCTCAATGTGGCTTCTTCAGTCATTTGAATTGTTGTGACTGGAAATGTACACTATATATACAAAAGTATGTGGACACCCCATACCCGTTGCTGACAGGTGTATAAAATTGAGCACACGGACATGCAATCTCCATAGACAAACATTGGCAGTAGAATGGTCTTACTGAAGAGCTCAGTGATTTACAACGTGGCACCGTTATAGGATGCCATCTTTCCAACAAGTTAGTTCGTTATAAATAGTCTGTCCTCGGTTGCAACACGCACTGCCGAGTTCCAAACGGCCTCTTTCAAGCACAAGCTTAAGATCACCATGCGCAATGCCAAGCATCGGCTGGAGTGGTGTAATGCTCGCTGTCATTGGACTCTGGAGCAGTGGAAACGCGTTCTCTGGAGTGATGAATCACGCTTCATCATCTGGCAGTCCGACGGATGAATCTGGTTTTGACGGATGCCAGGAGAACACTACCTGTCTGAATTCCTGGTGCCAACTGTAAAGTTTGGTGGAGGAGGAATAAGGGTCTAGGGCTGTTTTTCATGGTTTGGGCTAGGCCCCTTAGTTCCAGTGAAGGGAAATCTTAATGCTACAGCATACAATGATATTCTAGACGATTCTGTGCTTCCAACTCTTGTGGAAATAGTTTGGGGAAGACCCTTTCCTGTTTCAGCATATCAATGCCCCTGTGCACAAAGTGAGGTCCATACAGAAATGGTTTGTTGAGATCGGTGTGGAAGAACTTGACTGGCCTGCACAGAGCCCTGACCTCAACCCCATAGGACACCTTTGGGATAAATTGAAACACCCAACATCAATGTCCAACCTCACTAAAGCTCTTGTGGAAGCAGGTCCCCAACAATGTTCCAACATCTAGTGGAAAGCCTCCAGTAGAGTGGAGTCTGTTATAGCAGCAAAGGTGAGACCAACTCCATATTCATGCCCATGATTTCGGATTGAGATGTTTGACGAGCAGGTGTCCAAATACTTTTGGTCATGTAGTGTATCTTAATGCCCTCATTTAACAATATTAATTGGGTTTTTGGATTAAACAGCATAAAAACAGTGCTGTGACAACATATCAACTGAAAACAAACATGACCTTATAATGGAAAAATACATTACAAGTTCGTTCACTATGGCAGCGGTTCCCAAACTTTTCCTTTCCGGGGACCACCAAGTCACAGTCAAAGGCTATTGAGGTCCACCATTTGCAGAGTCGCATAATTTTTTTACATAAAATATCTATCTTAGCGGACATGTTTTTTCTATTTTATCAGTGAATGTAACAGCTTAAAGGCCTATTATGTTTGTTATTCAATTTGCATTGTGAAAAGTAATGTAAAATTGCTTACAACTTCATTATAGGCCCAACTGTTATTATTTTTCACAAAAAAATGAAACCAGTTGAAAACCACTGCAATATGGTAATTAATGGTATTTTTTATTATTTTGTAAACAAATTAACTAGCATTTCTACAAATATTCATATTTTTTGTCACTTTAGTAGACACTTTTATCCAGAGCGTCTTACAAGAGCAATTACGGTTAACTGCCTTGCTGAAGGGCACATCGACAGATTTTTCACCTAGTCTACTAGGGGATTTGAACCAGTGACCTTTCGATTACTGGCCCATTGTGCTTAAACGCTAGGCTACCTGGCTCCCCATATATCCCATCTTCCATCTTGCATTAAATTACATTTGGTCATCTTTCAACCTTTACACCCACCAACATTGCAAAGCCAAGCAGTTTGATGAGGAAAGCCCTCCCTCTTCTCATGTTGACTTTAGATAAAGGAGATGACGGAGTCACCATCTGAGGACTCTCCCGATGTGCCATCCCCACGCCGCCACCAAGTAGGACACAAGATGAGGGTTGTCACGGAGACGAGGAGGAGGAGAAACCAGGAATCTGTGATCACGGAGACTGTGGAACCTTTCCCCCCCAAACCTGTCAGTCCCCCCCAAACCCTGCTGCGCTCCCTCTCTCCGACACCACGCTCCTACCCAGCAGTGTCCAGGATAGATGTGAGTCCCACACTGAATCACACTATGTAGCACTATTGTTTCACTTGTGAAGCGAAGTATGATTCTGTTTGGATTTCAAGGCTAGCAAAGACTAACCTGCCAAGTTAAAAAGCTCTGATTGATGCCCAGTTATAGTTGAAGTTTTCTTATGCTATTCACAACTTTTTCCCTTTTCCCATGTTATACTAAACACCAAAAGTTATTGAAAAAGAGTTATTGTCACGACAAGAAACACACTGAGCCCCTCCTTATAATCTGCAGGGGTGTTTGAAACACTCAAATGTGAGATTATGACCAAGATGTTATATGGTTTACTCACCAGTGTGACTGCAGACAGGTTCAGTTTCACAATTTAATTAAAAGTGCGAAACAGTTGAGTGACTTTAGCACAAGCCAACCTGGCTGGAAGGCCCTACTTTTGGCCTTTTACAGGACAGGAGTATTGTGCCAGTTGGCTGGCAGTTAAACTTGGATTAGATATTATACCTGGGTTCTAAAACTCATTATACATACAATGACAGCATCGTCAATGAAAGCAACATTTGTTTTAGTAGATAATCTGATCAGTCAATCTTTTCACCAGTTTGTCTAGCTCGGTCTGTTTGGCTGGTTACATAGTCTTTTTCTCTTGAACACTGAAATGTTCAGTGTATCTCAACACTTGCGATATCTGGGTGTAAGAAATGTAAACCTGCTTAAATCTTCACTCATCAAGTCCAAACCAACCCAACAGGTAACTTTTGTTTATTTCAATCCTCAATTAGTGTTGCTGCAAGCAAAGTAATATTAGCGTTGTGAGGTTATCTTAAAGAAGGGAATTGATCTATATATAAACATGATCTAACCACAATAATTAAACAATAGTTTGATGCCCCATTGATCTCCCATTGAATGACTGTATGCACAGGTCACCGCCCTGCCTTATGATGAGAGACCCCTACCTGCCCTGCAGAGAAAGGGGGAGATGCCCCAGAGCCACCCTGAGGAGTCCGGTCTCCCCCCCTCTCCCCTAGCCACCATCATCCCATGTAGCCCTGGTGTGACTGGGGAGCCTGAGCCCCTGACAGAGAGTGCCCAGAGAGAGGCCAGTTTCCCTATCGAGGTGTACGGAGATGGACTGGTGAGATAAATACACACAAGCATGTATGCACACACGCACACACATACACAGGAAAAACCCAGACTTTACATGATGTATCTCTCATAGTCAGTCCGTCATCCTCTGGACAGTTTGACTTTCTAATCCTCTCATCCGCCCTAGGTGGCTGGAGCTTATTCAAAAACGTGGTCCTACCGGGAAGATGCCCTGCTGGCTGTATACAAGAAGCTGACGGAAGTATCGGCCGGGACACCCAAGGAGAAACTGAGGAACATGATGAGGGCAGCAGTGTTTCTGGTCAAGAAGGCCCTCAAGGATAAAGTATCATCTGTGAGTTTTAAATGGCATCGCAACGTGTGTCCCAAATGGTATCGTATTCCCTATATGGTGCACTACTTTTGACCAGATCCCAATGGGACCTAGTCAAATTTATATAGGGAATAGGGTGTCATTTTGGACACAGGCACTCCCTATTTAGCCTAGGTATGATAATTTACCGGTAGCTGTGATGCCAGGGGATCTTTTGGGGGTTGTGTTCTTTATTACTCAGAACAGTAGGTTAACATGTTTACCTTTTCGTGCCTTTAACCACACTTGGCCCAGATTGAAGTTACAAACAACATGTAGAACATAAAAAGAGCTAGCTACATGCCTTAGGCCGCAATGACTAACCACTCTTGTTGCCTGGGGCTGATTTATGGAGGCCAACATTCAATCTAACCCACGCTTGGGAAACCTGCACTGGGGGAAGTGATATGGTACTGTTTCACAGTAGTGTGTGGATATATTGAAGCAACATCTCAAGACATCTGACTGATGTCTTGATGTTGCTTCAATATATCCACATCATTTTCTTACCTCATGATGCCATCTATTTTGTGAAGCGCACCAGTCCCTCCTGTAGCAAAGCACCCCCACAACATGATGCTGCCACCCCGTGCTTCCCGGTTGGAATGGTGTTCTTCGGCTTGAAGTTGAAAGGGTGCTGGAATAGTGGAGGCAGCACCGGTTTTCTTTGAGACTTGAGGCAACTCTCCGTGTTTCTAAATCAATAGTTGTTTAGTAGCCTGAAAATGATGAAATCATTAACTTGCTTGACCATGTAGTAGGTCATGTAATGGTTTGTTACATGTAATACGTTTTGTGGACCTCACAGGACAGATGTTGCTCTCCGGTTTTGTGATGAAACAAATTTATTTAAATTTAACGAATTCGTATAGACTAATAACAAATTAATTAAATGTAACTAATTTATTCTGCCACTGTGTCTTCTTATTGTCTCTGCCTTTAGGCCCATATATATATATATAGATACATACATACATACATACACACACACACACACACACACACACACACACACACACACTTGAAGTCGGAAGTTTACATAAACCTTAGCCAAATACATTTAAACTCAGTTTTTCACAATTCCTGACATTTACTCCTAGTAAAAATTCCCTGTCTTAGGTCAGTAAGGATCACCATCTCATTTTAAGAATGTGAAATGTCAGAATAATAGTAGAGAGAATGATTTCTTTCAGCTTTTATTTCTTTCATCACATTCCCAGTGGGTCAGAAGTTTACATACACTAAATTAGTATTTGGTAGCATTGCCTTTAAATTGTTTAACTTGGGTCAAACATTTCAGTTAGCCTCCCACAAGCATCCCACAAAACGTTGAGTGAATTTTGGCCCATTCCTCCTGACAAATCTGGTGTAACTGAGTCAGGTTTGTAGGCCTCCTTGTTCGCACACGCTTTTTCAATTCTGCCCACACATTTTTTATAGGGTTGAGGTCAGGGCTTTGTGATGGCCACTCCAATACCTTGACTTTGTTGTCCATAAGCCATTTTACCACAACTTTGGAAGTATGCTTGGGGTCATTGTCCATCTGGAAGACCCATTTGCGATCAAGCTTTAACTTTGAACTTGCATCCTCTCAGGCCAGGGGCACAATGTCTGAATTTATAGTTGGATCAGAATCGGCGTTATAATCAATGGCCAGTACGGAAAATTAAGTAAAACCACAAGTCCAAATCATTATTTCCGTCCCTGGCTAATTTCGCTGGCTTCTCTTGTATTCAATGCTGCGGGCGGCAACAATATCATATTATTTTTGACCAGACCGCATCAGATAGATGAGCTTCACATACAGAGACAGAGGGGCGCTGTTTTGCTCGCTCTGAATACTTTCTCTGCGAATTGAAGGAAAATTATGAAGCACAGAGACGAAAGATGCATTATTTAATGTATTTTTTTCTTTTTTGGGGTGGGAAGCCTGGCTTATCTTGGCACCCATGAAGACACCACTGGAATGTGTAAGGTTTTGTTGTCAGTTGGAAAGCTTTAGGCTGTGTAAATTGAATTGAAAAGGGATAATTTGTTAGCAGTGACCCACACAGACACACATGAAGGCCAGATATGTTTATTCCTGTCACAGGCTCTTTGAGTGCTATACACACACATTCTACCCCCTCAACAATGTTATCCCAGTCCCACTCACATTCCCACTGCTCGCTGCTAGAGGTCTCTCCTTAAACAAATATTAGAGAGGATTGGTGACAATGCTGGCCTTGTAAGTTGCAACCACTTTCCCTGACTTGTCCTGCAATGAGAAAGATGGTCCTGAGGCATTGGGTCCACCGGGTTTCCAACCCCCAAAACTTCCAATCTCAGGGAGGACACTCAGCTGCTGAGTTGACTAATGTTATACAAACAAAAATAAAACTAGAGTAAGTAACTATGTTTAATAGGACATTACAGAATGTTGTAATGAGATTACTTTTTGGTTACTTCTAATGTGTGTTGTTGATGGTCCTGTCCTGTAGGTGTTCCAGGCATCTCTGAAGCTGCTGCGGCTGCTGCTGACCCAGCTGATCCCAGGCCAGGCCCTGGGCAGAGCCGAGGTGGTCCACTGCGTGGAGCAGACCTGGCCCAACCTACTCTCCAGGACCGGGGACTCGGCCACCAGACTTCGGGCCATGGCCACAGCTTTCATCCAGGTGGGTAGAGTTAGATCAGGGATGGGCAACTTTGATGGGGGTGGGGGCCACAGAAAAATCTGAACTCCTCATGAGGGGCCACAGTTGCTCGCGGGTCTGTGTACCCACATACACACACACACACATTGTTTAGCAAAACATTTTAGCGGCCCCCCTCTTGACAACGGAGATACATTTTTTAAAGTTTTACAGTAAATTTCATGCAATACTACACAGGAATATTTGCAGTTTTTAAAATTATATCTGAGTGAGACTTACAAAATCAATGGGGGCCCCCCGGCCAGTAATTCGACCATGATAACAAGTTTAGATAGTTTAGCGACCAGCTAACTTAGCAATCTAAAAAATGTTAGCTGACATGGGGTAAATGACTGACTATCAGTGACTAACACACAAATAGAAACACTGCTGATGCACAACAACATTTTACTGTACTAACTCGCAACAGTAAGTAGAGACCCCGGAGGGGGTGATTGATCCGAGGGCATTCAAAAGGGGAGCTGCGGGCTGCATCATTGAAGACTTCAGCCAGGTGGGTTGATGCTCTATGGATGCACTTATCATGCTCTGGCCAAATTCCCAACCTGGTCCCCTTCATTTGCAGACCTGATTTCTTGCTAGGCCTATACTGCTGTTCTAGTACGTTCCTAAACTACACTGTGATAGCAGGCCATTGTGCGGCAGGCGTTTGGCCACAAAATGTCTGCCACCGATCACCCAGGTGGGAACTACATGTTGGTAGTTGTGGATGAGATGAATTAGAGAATATTGCTGTACAATACATCACCATTCCATTACAAACGTCTCATTGACTGCATGCCATCAAGGCCCGCACCCGATCTAGAACGTTTAGACATTTAGTTAACACTTACTGTAGCTCTGTGTGTGTGTGTGTGGTGTGTGTGTGTGTGCAAAACATTATTGGCCTCGGTCTATATAAACAACAATGGACACACAAATGAAACTTTTAATTTTTAGTAGTGCCATAAAAATACACATAGCATGAAAGGGTCTTCTGGTCCATTCTAGGAGCAATAATACGTCCTTATCCATTATGCATTCATCTCACTTTCCCAGAACATTATTGTGAGCAAAACATTGGTAGGGTACTGTAGGTTAGCATGCAATGACCTTTAAAGGCCCTTTACACATTATAGAACTTTAGCACAATGTTGCTTTAAAGGCTCTTGACTATGCACCTTTTAAAGATATTAACGAATAGAGAACAAGCTTGTATTGAAGCTTTTCATGAATGTGCTTTGCCAACATAAAAATCACTCTTATGATTTAAGCAAATGCACTTTAGAAGGTGCCCAAATTTATGGTGTTCCTACATATCTGGATAAACGATAAGGTGTCTTTTTAAAAAGTATATTGATGAGTTAGGTTATTTTCATTAATTCCAGTACTTTTCTATGGTGCAATTGTTGTGCCTAAGGTCTGCATTCTAGAAAATGTAAAATGTATCGATATCATGTTCGTGTAGAGAATTTAAAAAAAAATGTTTTTCAGCATGAAACATGATTTGAAGGGACATCCTGAACCTTTTTATATTCACTTATGTCATCTCCAAGCACTGAGCACACATTCTGGGGTTTATTATGTCTTTAAATTCCTGGTCGTAGCTCCCTCTCCAGCATTACTGCTTCTCCACTACTACCTCCTGGTTTCAAAATGGCTGCCTTGCCTCTTCCTCTCGCTCCTGTGCAGGATATGGCCCTGTTTAAAGAGGTGCAGGCCCTGCAGTTGGTCCCTGGGGAGCTGGTGAAGCCCATTAAATCCAACATCCCCACACGGCAGGCCCTGAGCAGGGCTGAACTACTGGAGAAGCTGCTGGGAGAACTGGGTACAGACAACTCAGGCTTCACTCTGGACAACGTCATGAAGGTAAACACTTAAGGCAACCATGATTGTTGTTACTCTCACTCCTGGAGGGTTGCAGTGTGTGCATGCTTTTTTTTTTTAAGAACAGTGGATGTCCACTCCCCTTTCATATTTGTTTATTTATTGTATCATTCAGAATTACATGGAGAGACAGAATAGAAAGTTTCAGGGCAGGTTTTGAACCCATGTGTGGTCTAGAGTCAGCAACCCTACCACTGCACCAGACTCCAGCACGTTTTTGCTGGCTTTTGAGCATTGTCGTCACCCTAGTGCCACTTGCTGTCACACGTTTCTGTTCTCAGGCATAGATGGGAAGAAGAATCTGTAGTTCCACTCTCCGGGCTCTTGAGAAGCAGTAAATGAAGACGCCCCAGAAGTCAATCAACACACTAGAGTAAAAATAGACTTTAGGCCTCCACTTATCTTTACTGTTGTCCATTCTATGCAGTTCTATACCATAAGTTGATCAGTGGAATTGAAGGATGAGAGAGGATGGCCAAATAGATGATGTCCGTGTTTTGAATCAGTCATCCTAATTCACTCAACTCAAATAGGCGGTAGTCACCTCTGGTCAACTGGGGGCATGCTATCATTGGTGAATGCCACAGCACACCCCAACTCTCTCTCAGGACAGAATATAATATTTTAGCTATGATGTACAATATAGCCTTCACATAAGGCTCAGAAGCATACACACATATGCATAAATGTGTTCCACAAATTAAACCACCAAATAAATAAATAACAAGCATATTGTGGCATACATTGCTTGAAATGCAATAAGCAGTAGCCAATGAACATAGGGAATAGTTTATGTTTTTCCATATAGACCAGGGCTCCCCAATCCTGTTTTTGGAGAGCTACTGTCCTGTAGATTTTCACTCCAACCCTAATCTTGTGGACCTGGTTCTAATAATTAGCTCGTTGATAAGCTAAATCAGGTTAGTTGGAGCAAAAACCTACAGGAGGGTTGCTCTCCAGGAAAATGGTTGAAGAGCCATGATATAGACAAATGTTAATGAGAACATGTTCATTATCTTCTTTCTTGCATGCATCAAAGGTTACTGTATCACATTTTATTTTCCCTCTCTCTTTTTTCACATTTAGAGAAGTATAGCTATGTTTGGTAGGAATCCAGGAGCCAGGTTTTCTGAGTGAGTAGGCCTCATTCCCTTCGTTCCACCTCAGTGTAGGGATGTACAGTACTTGATGCATTGCATAGAGCGCAATAACAGGCCTGGGAAGAAGACAGATCTGGCTGCTAGGATGGTCAACATTGTCCCACGCAATTCTCTGTGTGGCAAAGTTCAGCAGGTAATCTGGTCTTTGAGATTTCTCTCCACTATCGAGATTCTGCAGTTGGGTCAGCGGCATGTCACCTCGTTTCCTGGGGAAAGCGATTAGCAAAGTCCCGGGGGTGCCCACTTTGATGTATTCATTCTCTCTCTCTCTTTCTTCTCTCTTCTCTCTCTCAACATTGACCTAGTATCTATGTGTCAACTATCCAAGTGTTGACAAAGTGGGCAGTGTGATTGTCTGTCCTCTAGTTGACGTCAGACTTCTTTTGGCCGGCCTCTGCTTCACCGCTGGCTTTATGGTAGGCGGGAGCAAATTGTTAAATTCTGCACCGGAGTCCCTCAAGTTGAAGAGCCCCAGACGGTACTCTCCTCGGTGGCGTTTGTTTGTGTGCTTGCAGACAGCTAGCACATGCACCAACTCCTTTATGTCAGCGCCTTTCAATGTTTGCTGAAAACTTTTGGGGTAAGCGTTGCATTCGGAGGCATTAGTGGGAGGGCATATAATGCTTGCTCGCTGCTTAAGGCTGGAATTGGTTTCAGTTGAAAACTGTTGGTGTTCATTGACAGCCCCTTCAGGAGTCTTGGTGCACCACTTGGCCTAAAAACACATAATATGTAAACCCTGTGGGTTCAGTCAGTGAGGTGTTGTATGAAAATTGGTGTCTCGGTCATAAACGTGAATTCCCAGACCCAGTTTTTCAGTTTTGTCAACACACCTGTTTGCTATTGTGAGATGATGGCTTCATGTCCATCCTCAGGCCTGTGTCGTCTCACTGAACAATGGGGGTTTATGCAACTGAGCCGTACTGCTTGAGTTTCACACCTTCCTCCTCTGGCTCCCTCTTACAGAGGACAGACTGATGGGCACAGCAGGGCAGCTTGGGACTACTGTAGGGTCTATAACACGTAGGAACAAACCTGAAGAGGTCTGGATTGTGCACCTGTTGTTGTGTCTGGCTCAAATATATTTAAGATAGTAGCCTATAGCATAACTTCCTAGTGTAATGCTTGCCACATTGACCAGATTGGTACGAACCCTGAATTTGATGGTAATTGAGCCTACCATTTCCCCATTCTCTTTAGTGAGTATAATGAGCCTGCACCTAGGCAGGGTTCTCCAAAGAATGTAAGAGATTAGTATCAAATAAGGCAATTCTTTGCTCTAGATTGCATGAAATGGCAGTTACAGGTGTTAAAAAAACATAAAAATCTCTGAGGCCTCCCTCTTGGTAGTAGTCAGTAGCACCACCTTGTTATAAAATCCTTGGGAGAACCCTGCTAGGTTGCTCTTTGCTCAGTGCAGGGTCAGCCGGGTTATTTCCCCCTGGTCCGAGGACTGATACATTTCTCCCTTTCCCCTCCGGTTACCTGGGAGATAGGCCGGAGCAAAGAGGTGATTGAATTTCCTGTAATTAAAATGAGAAGCAGAGAGAGACAACAGAATAATGGCTGCCTGTCCCCAGCCCATTAACAGAGTATAGGTGCCCTTTGTACACAGTTTACCTTTTGAGGTAAATGCTCTCTGAATGTTCTCTAGCCGATATGCTATGACGGCTATTGAGCTATCATTCTCACCAGACTATCGTAATATAATGACTGTTGGTTTAAAAAAGCATTGATTAGTATCATGTTTCAATGAAATGTAGAACTTCTGCATATCAATCACATATGCAGGCTTTTTCATTCAGTCAAAAATAACTGTAATTTAGTGGTGCAAGCATGCTTGCTTTTTTTTGGACATGCAACCTCCTTTTGTATTTCATCCTCTGTACAGGTACATCATGCTAAACTCAGTATGTTGTAGCTTTTTTAGCCTGCTACTGTATTCTCTTTGTTTTTGCTTAATTTCTGTTAAGGCTCTTATAGGCGGTTTCCCAGACTACAAATGAAGCCTTGTTCTGGACTAAAAAACACTTTCAATGGAGATTCTCCATTAAGCAGGAGTTTTTTGTTGTTGTCCAGGATTAGACTTAATCTGTCTCTGGTAAACCAGTCTTTTTGTTTCCGTTTCAGCTTTCTAAAAGCTCTTGTTTTCTCTTGTTCATCACCTCTGTGCCTCTGTCAGTTCTGTACAGGTGCGCTGCAGCACAGTGCGTCAGAGGTGAGAGAGACGGTCGTGCTCATCATCCTGGCTATGTACCGCCTGCACAAGACCGCCATCCTCAGCTACCTCCCGGCCAACGATGCCGCCACTCGCAAGAACGTCCTCTATAAAAACATATTTGACGGCTTCGCCAGGATTGATGGGCGGCCGGTGGAGTCACAGGCAAGGCTCGGCCCATCTGTGTGTTTGAATGAGTCATGACTTAACATTGGACACGCTGTGATTCTGAACAAGTTCTCAGTTGTTTTGGATGGGTGACAAGCTGCTTCTTTTCTGTGTTTCTTGTGTTCTCTCACCCCATTAGTCCCATTAATTAATGACTGTGCTACTGTTAAGTAATGTTCCACTGCTAAAATTCTGGCCGTCTCCTAGGGTAAGTTAAGGACACATCGTCATCACTGCAGTAGAGTCTGTCTGGAAGGCTTCCAGACATGACTGGGTTGTTAGAGAAGCATGGGCAAACACAGAGAGAGGGAGAGGAAGAGCGATAGAGGAGAAGAAGAACGACAGAGGGAGAGGAGAAAAGGAATGAGTTTGTGAGAGACTTATACAGTACCATGCCATTAAGTGTGTCACTATACTTCTTTAATTTTGTTTCAGACGTCAAAGAAGGGAGGAGTACAGCAGGAGGGGGAGAAGGAGAAAGAGGAGATCCGTAGTCTTCGGGAGCAGCTGGCTGCTTTGAATGAGATCAGTGTAGGTGGAGCTGTCATCACTGCACTATTACCTAATTTCCTTCAACAGGCCAGCGTGTCTGTCACTCCTCCTTGTTGTGCACTCATTCCACTGTACTGTATGTCCACAGTATAGACCACTGAAGTAAATAGAACACACACGTCTCTATGGTATTGATTATTTCCAAAAGACACTTAATCATATGTACCATTTGGTATGGATATAAGCACAGGTATATTGTTTTACAACACTTTTTAGACTGTATGTACTGTATCTCTGCAAGATGTTGATTTGCTGTTTTTTTTTTTTTTTTTTTTTTTAGAAGGGCAATTCCATAGTGGAAAACGAGAAGGGAAATACCAAAGAACAGAAGAAAGAGGCTGTTAAAGTTGTAAAAACAGGTCGGTATGAACCCTATCCTCAAACACTGTTCACACTTTGACTTTGATAAACCCACCTGAAATACCACAAAAGGTTTTGGCCAAACCCATTGTGGTTCACGTTTTTGTTTTTACAGTGGAATGCTGGTTGCACCACTTCGAGGCATTATTTTAGGGACTACAATACACTGTCCCTCTAGTTTGTAGTGACAGGTGAAAAATACCTGTTGCTTTCCAGGTGTCAAAACTGCACCCCAAAGCAACCCGGAAGATGCAGGAGATAACCAGTCTTCAGTTGTCAACAACTTGGACAAGTGAGTGTTGATGCCCAGCAAAATCAGAAAGGAATCTCCAAAGCTGACTGAAATGCTGTAAAAAATTGTCTAACGCATAAAAGAGTGTAAAACACCTAATTGTCAACATGGAATGCCTTTGAATTTGATTTTCCAGCCTGTATTTATTCATAATGTGTTTCAGTCTGTGTATTCTTAATGTTATAGCGTATGTATATTCTGAATTGGTTTCAGCCTGTGTATATTCTCAATGTGTTTCGGTCGGTGTGTATATTCTCAATGTGTTTCAGCCTCTGTATATTCTGCAGTGAAAAAGATGAGTCCTTCACTGAGGATGGATTGGACCTGCACTACTGGAAGCACTGTCCTATGTTGCATTGCTGTGACCAATGTAGACAGGTACCCAAAGGCCAGTAGGGCCACTTCAAGTAACTCCTATAAAAAAAATATTACAAAATGACCCATTGCGGAAGGACCATAGGGTGGGGAACCAGCAGGAGCATTGGGTGTAGTAAGGATATGACCGTGTAGTGCGTAGACACATTAAAGTGTAGTTTTGTGTGTCCTTGTGTTGGATACCAGTGTGTTTTTGTGACTGACGTTGTCTCTCTCAGGTGGTTGAGATAGCCAGCCTCACAGAGCACCTGTTGGGGGAGTGTGAGAACAGGGCCAGGTTCAGTCAGTGCCCTCGCTGCTCAGAGGCCGTGTCCATTGACGAGCTCACCCACCACACCCAGAGCCCTGCCTGCAACCGTAAGACTCAACGTTCCTCTAGCACTAGCGAACTGCTAACTTTGCTAACTTCTTACCCTGCTAACTATGCTAACCTTGCCAAACGCTTGATCCCTTCTTTTAGTCTTTGTAAGCAAGTATATTCTTACAAGAATCCAACACAGCCAAGGATATTGAGTCTTTTGTGCTTGTTACTATAAACACTCATCTACTCTTTCATTCATGTTTGTTGGGTTGTCGAGTAAGCTCATTAAAACAGTACTTGTGTAAATGACTGATAGAAAGGAAACATCACTGCATGGAGTATATACATTGGTGCTCAACCAAAATGTGGCCAATCAGTTGAATCTATAGCTTGAATAGTGCTGAATAAAATGTATAGACAACATCCTTTCGGTTTGCGAGGGAATGGGAACAGTTGTTTTAAAACAATACCATGGCAGTGTTATTATTAGGGCTAGCACGGTAAATGTATAACCGTGTAACCAATGATTATGGATCATGAATAAAATAATCGTCGGAACTGTTCTAATACTTTCATTGTATTGTATTTTTAAGCAGAGGTCCGTGTGGTGTAATGACTGAATGGTCAGACAGCTACCAACAATGACACGAAGCTGCCATGTGAGGAGTCATAGGTGGCTTGTTTTAGCTAAACAACCAACCTGTCTATACATTTTGTCCGCTTTGTAAAGATTCAAAAACTATACTAAAAGCCACCATCTCTGCTGAAATGAACTACCAAATGTAATTATTGGTGAGTATGGAAATGTATAGACTGGTTGGTTGTTTAGCAACAAAACCGACGCGTATGTGCAACTATGGGGCAAACAGACTGGGTTGGCGTAGATTGTTGTCAACATGTAAACTATATTTAGTGTCTGTTTATTGAAAACATAAATACATTTGCACAATGAGCACTTGTTGTCTCTCAAATACATTTTTACAGTTGTTGGTTAGCTAGCAAGCACATTTGAGCCATATTAGCATAAACATGACATCAGTCAAAACACCTCAAAACAAGACATGGTATCAATAACAAGATACAATGAGCTGAAACGAGCCATCTATGATTCCCCACATGGTAGCTTCTTGTCATTGTTGCTAGCTATCTGGCCATCCAGAATCACAACAACACACAGACTTCTGCCTCATTGAAGCGTGTGCATTGTTTTCGTGACATTGGCAGCTAACCCATCTATAAGTGAATGTAAATCCGAGACAAAGCAAACATTGCAAACAAAGATTTGTATAACTAACCCAAGACCACAGCCTGTCTTTTCCAATGGGAACAAATTAGTCATAGTGGGCAGAAGAAGCAAGGAGGTGGGCAGAGCCAAGCACAAGCTAGAGAGAATAATCCCAACAGGGTGGAACCTAACAGGGTGAACATTTGGAGCCTAAATTAGCCATAGCTCTGTGGGTTAAGGTTAGAATAATGGTAAACACTTGAAGATTTTAACATTTAGAAATGTTATCATTGTGGCAATGTAGGAGTGAGACAGACTAACATAATGAAACATGGAAAAATATATAAAACCAAGTGTTTATATTTATTTAGCTTTGCACAATTGCTTTCCCACCAAACAAATGATGACACTTCATGAACATGATGTCAATGTGGGAAGGGGCTGTTTTCTTAAAGGACTATCACTGCAAACTAACGGGGTGGAAAGTGACATCAGGGACACACAATGTTAAATACAATAATAATAAATACAATCATGAAAAAAAGTTATAAAGTAATGAAGAAAGATATTAAATGTTATTATTTTATGGCTTCTATTTCTCGTAGAAGTTGATGAATAACACCCAAGGACATGGCAAAAATTTCTCCGGTGAGATAGGTACTGTCAATTGCGAATTGAAGGGAAATGATAACACAGATTAAATAGTTTTATACTAAATTATTGGTCCATTTTTGGGGGGAAGCCTGGCTTCTCTTGGCATTCATGAATACATGCCACTGGTGATGTCATTTTCTGTGGGCATTTTGGGGTTCTGTGCAGGGTTGTGCTACTCATGTTTCTCTTTGTTTTCAGCTCCTGGGTCAGTCAAAGGCTCCAACCACTGTCCTTTGTGTCACAACAACTTTATGTCTGGAGAAGAGGTGAGATTCTGTTGCACTCCCACAGATTATATAATAAAGGACCGCAAATACTGGCCTTGGTCCTTTTCACTGTAGCCAGTCACTGTCAGACTCGGGCCACCTAAGCATTTGGAAGGGCCACCTATGCATTTTTTGGGGATGACTAAGTTCAAACAGTATAGTATTGTATGTATGTGTGTGTGTGTGTGTGTGTGTGTGTGTCACCAATTGTTTAAGTTCTCCCACTTAAAAAGATGAGAGAGGTCTGTAATTTTCATCATAGGTACACTTCAACTATGACAGACAATGAGAAAAAAAATCCAGAAAATCACATTGTAGGATTTTTAATGAATTTATTTGCAAATTATGGTGAAAAATAAGTATTTGGTCACCTACAAACAAGCAAGATTTCTGGCTCTCACAGACCTGTAACTTCTTCTTTAAGAGGCTCCTCTGTCCTCCACTCGTTACCTGTATTAATGGCACCTGTTTGAACTTGTTATCAGTATAAAAGACACCTGTCCACAACCTCAAACAGTCACATTCCAAACTCCACTATGGCCAAGACCAAAGAGCCGTCAAAGGACATCAGAAACAAAATTGTAGACCTGCACCAGGCTGGGAAGACTGAATCTGCATTAGGTAAGCAGCTTGGTTTGAAGAAATCAACTGTGGGAACAATTATTAGGAAATGGAAGACATACAAGACCACTGATAATCTCCCTCGATCTGGAGCTCCACGCAAGATCTCACCCCGTGGAGTCAAAATTATCACAAGAACGGTGAGCAAAAATCCCAGAACCACACGGGGGGACCTAGTGAATGACCTGCAGAGAGCTGGGACCAAAGTAACAAAGCCTACCATCAGTAACACACTACGCCGCCAGGGACTCAAATCCTGCAGTGCCAGACGTGTCCCCCTGCTTAAGCCAGTACATATCCAGGCCCGTCTGAAGTTTGCTAGAGAGCATTTGGATGATCCAGAAGAAGATTGGGAGAATGTCAGATGAAACCAAAATATAACTTTTTGGTAAAAACTCAACTCGTCGTGTTTGGAGGACAAAGAATGCTGAGTTGCATCCAAAGAACACCATACCTACTGTGAAGCATGGGGGTGGAAACATCATGCTTTGGGGCTGTTTTTCTGCAAAGGGACCAGGACGACTGATCCGTGTAAAGGAAAGAATGAATGGGGCCATGTATCGTGAGATTTTGAGTGAAAACCTCCTTCTATCAGCAAGGGAATTTAAGATGAAACGTGGCTGGGTCATTCAGCATGACAATGATCCCAAACACGAAGGGAGTGGCTTCGTAAGAAGCATTTCAAGGTCCTGGAGTGGCCTAGCCAGTCTCCAGATCTCAGCCCCATAGAAAATCTTTGGAGGGAGTTGAAAGTACGGGTTGCCCAGCAACAGCCCCAAAACATCACTGCTCTGGAGGAGATCTGCATGGAGGAATGGGCCAAAATACCAGCAACAGTGTGTGAAAACCTTGTGAAGACTTACAGAAAACGTTTTTGACCTCTGTCATTGCCAACAAAGGGTATATTACAAAGTATTGAGATAAACTTTTGTTATTGACCAAATACTTATTTTCCACCATAATTTGCAAATAAATTCATTAAAAATCCTACAATATGATTTTCTGGATTTTTTTTCCTTCTCATTTTGTCTGTCATAGTTGAAGTGTAACTATGATGAAAATTACAGGCCTCATCTTTTTAAGTGGGAGAACTTGCACAATTGGTGGCTGACTAAATACTTTTTTGCCCCACTGTATGTGTATATATGTATGTATGTATGTGTGTGTGTGTGTATGTATATATGTGTGTGTGTGTGTGTGTGTGTGTATGTGTGTATATATATATATATATATATATATATATATATATATATATATATATATACACATATATACATATACACACACACACACACACACACACACACACACACACACACAGAGTTGAAGTCGGAAGTTTACATACACCTTAGCCAAATACATTTAAACTCAGTTTTTCACAATTCCTGACATTTAATCCCAGTAAGACTTCCCTGTCTTAGGTCAGTTAGGATCACCACTTTATTTTAACCTTTCTGATCTCCCCATCCCGGATCCGGGATCGTGAATACAGACTCAAGCTCATTACCATAACGCAACGTTAACTATTCATGAAAATCGCAAATGAAATGAAATAAATATGCTAGCTCTCAAGCTTAGCCTTTTGTTAACAACACTGTCATACAGATTTTCAAAATATGCTTCTCAACCATTGCAAAACAAGCATTTGTGTAACAGTATTGATGGCTAACGTAGCATTTAGCATTAGCATTCAGCTGGCAACATTTACACAAAAAAACAGAAAAGCATTCAAATAAAATCATTTACCTTTGAAGAACTTCAGATGTTTTCAATGAGGAGACTCTCAGATAGCAAATGTTCAGTTTTTCCTGAAAGATTATTTGTTTAGGACAAATCGCTCCGTTTTCTGCGTCACGTTTAGCTATGAAAAAACCCCTGTATCCAGGATTGTGTAAATCTATCAGCAAGCTCATTAGCATAACACAACGTTAACTATTTATGAAAATTGCAAATGAAATGAAATAAATATGCCATCTCTCAAGCTTAGCCTTTTGTAAACAACACTGTCATCTCAGATTTTCAAAATATGCTTCTCAACCATAGGAAAACAATCATTTGTGTAAAAGTAGCTAGCTAGCGTTAGCATTTCGCGTTAGCATTTAGCGTTAGCATTAGCGTTAGCATCCAGCACGCAACATTAACAAAAACATAAAAGCCTTCAAATAAAATCATTTACCTTTGAAGAACTTCTGATGTTTTCAATGAGGATACTCTCAGTTAGATAGCAGATGCTCAGTTTTTCCAAAAAGATTCCTTGTGTATTAGAAATAGCTCCGTTTTATACATCACATTTGGCTACCAAAAAAAATCCGAAAATTCAGTCCTCAAAACGCGAACTTTTTTCCAAATTAACTCCATAATATCGACTGAAAACATGGCAAACGTTGTTTAGAATCAATCATCAAGGTGTTTTTCACATATCTCTTCATTGATACATCGTTCTTGGACACATGCTTTCTCCCCTGAATCAAATGGTAAAGTAGAAGCAGCTGGCAATTGCGCACCGAATTCGACGCAGGACACCAGGCGGACACTTGGAAAATGTAGTCTCTTATGGTCAATCTTCCAATGATATGCCTACAAATACGTCACAATGCTGCTAAGACCTTGGGCGAACGACAGAAAGTGTAGGCTCATTCGTTGCGCAATCACAGCCATATAAGGAGAGAATGGAAAACAGAGCTTCAGAAATTCTGCTAATTCCTGGGTGATGCATCATCTTGGTTTCGCCTGTAGAATGAGTTCTGGGGCACTTACAGACAAAATCTTTGCAGATTCTGAAACTTCAGAGTGTTTTCTTTCCAAAACTCAAGAATATGCATAGTCGAGCATCTTTTCGTGACAAAATATCGCGCTTAAAACGGGAACGTTTTTTATCCAAAAATGAAATAGCGCCCCTAGAGCTCTAACAGGTTAAGAATGTGAAATGTCAGCTTTTATTTCTTTCATCACATTCCCAGTGGGTCAGAAGTTTACATACACTCAATTAGTATTTGGTAGCATTGCCTTTAAATTGTTTAACTTCGGTCAATTATTTCGGATATGCTTCCACAAGCATCCCACAATAAGTTGGGTGAATTTTGGCCCATTCCTACTGATAGAGCTGGTGTAACTGAGTCAGGTTTGTAGGCCTCCTTGCTCGCACACGCTTTTTCAGTTCTGCCCACAAATTTTCTATGGGATTGAGGTCAGGGCTTTGTGATGGCCACTCCAATACCTTGACTTTGTTGTCCTTAAGCCAATTTTGCCATAACTTTGGATGTATGCTTGGGGTCATTGTCTATTTGGAAGACCCATTTGCGACTAAGCTTTAACTTCCTGACTGATGTCTTGAGATGTTGCTTCAATATATCCACATCATTTTCCCTTCTCATGATGCCATCTATTTTGTGAAGTGCACCAGTCCCTCTTGCAGCAAAGCACCCCCACAACATGATGCTGCCACCCCCGTGCTCCACGGTTGGGATGGTGTTCTTCGGCTTGCAAGCCTCCCCCTTTTTCCTCCAAACATAATGATTGCCAAATTTTGTTTCATCAGACCAGAGGACATTTCTCCAAAAAGGACGATCTTTGTCCCCATGTTTATTTTTATTTTTTTATTTCACCTTTATTTAACCAGGTAGGCTAGTTGAGAACAAGTTCTCATTTGCAACTGCGACCTGGCCAAGATAAGGCATAGCAGTGTGAACAGACAACACAGAGTTACACATGGAGTAAACAATTAACAAGTCAATAACACAGTAGAAAAAAGGGGAGTCTATATATACATTGTGTGCAAAAGGCATGAGAAGGTAGGCAAATAATTACAATTATGCAGATTAACACTGGAGTGATAAATGATCAGATGGTTATGTACAGGTAGAGATATTGGTGTGCAAAAGAGCAGAAAAATAAATAAATAAAAACAGTATGGGGATGAGGTAGGTGAAAATGGGTGGGCTATTTACCAATGGACTATGTACAGCTGCAGCGATCGGTTAGCTGCTCAGATAGCAGATGTTTGAAGTTGGTGAGGGAGATAAAAGTCTCCAACTTCAGCGATTTTTGCAATTCGTTCCAGTCACAGGCAGCAGAGAACTGGAACGAAAGGCGGCCAAATGAGGTGTTGGCTTTAGGGATGATCAGTGAGATACACCTGCTGGAGCGCGTGCTACGGATGGGTGTTGCCATCGTAACCAGTGAACTGAGATAAGGCGGAGCTTTACCTAGCATGGACTTGTAGATGACCTGGAGCCAGTGGGTCTGGCGACGAATATGTAGCGAGGGCCAGCCGACTAGAGCATACAAGTCGCAGTGGTGGGTGGTATAAGGTGCTTTAGTGACAAGACGGATGGCACTGTGATAAACTGCATCCAGTTTGCTGAGTAGAGTGTTGGAAGCAATTTTGTAGATGACATCGCCGAAGTCGAGGATCGGTAGGATAGTAAGTTTTACTAGGGTAAGTTTGGCGGCGTGAGTGAAGGAGGCTTTGTTGCGGAATAGAAAGCCGACTCTTGATTTGATTTTCGATTGGAGATGTTTGATATGGGTCTGGAAGGAGAGTTTAGAGTCTAGCCAGACACCTAGGTACTTATAGATGTCCACATATTCAAGGTCGGAACCATCCAGGGTGGTGATGCTGGTCAGGCGTGCGGGTGCAGGCAGCGAACGGTTGAAAAGCATGCATTTGGTTTTACTAGCGTTTAAGAGCAGTTGGAGGCCACGGAAGGAGTGCTGTATGGCATTGAAGCACGTTTGGAGGTTAGATAGCACAGTGTCCAAGGACGGGCCGGAAGTATATAGAATGGTGTCGTCTGCGTAGAGGTGGATCAGGGAATCGCCCGCAGCATGAGAAACATCATTGATATATACAGAGAAAAGAGTCGGCCCGAGAATTGAACCCTGTGGCACCCCCATAGAGACTGCCAGAGGACCGGACAGCATGCCCTCCGATTTGACACACTGAACTCTGTCTGCAAAGTAATTGGTGAACCAGGCAAGGCAGTCATCCGAAAAACCGAGGCTACTGAGTCTGCCGATAAGAATACGGTGATTGACAGAGTCGAAAGCCTTGGCAAGGTCTATGAAGACGGCTGCACAGTACTGTCTTTTATCGATGGCGGTTATGATATCGTTTAGTACCTTGAGCGTGGCTGAGGTACACCCGTGACCGGCTCGGAAACCAGATTGCACAGCGGAGAAGGTACGGTGGGATTCGAGATGGTCAGTGACCTGTTTGTTGACTTGGCTTTCGAAGACCTTAGATAGGCAGGGCAGGATGGATATAGGTCTGTAACAGTTTGGGTCCAGGGTGTCGCCCCCTTTGAAGAGGGGGATGACTGCGGCAGCTTTCCAATCCTTGGGGATCTCAGACGATATGAAAGAGAGGTTGAACAGGCTGGTAATAGGGTTTGCGACAATGGCGGCGGATAGTTTCAGGAATAGAGGGTCCAGATTGTCAAGCCCAGCTGATTTGTACGGGTCCAGGTTTTGCAGCTCTTTCAGAACATCTGCTATCTGGATTTGGGTAAAGGAGAACCTGGAGAGGCTTGGGCGAGTAGCTGCGGGGGGGGGGGGGGGAGCTGTTGGCCGAGGTTGGAGTAGCCAGGCGGAAGGCATGGCCAGCCGTTGAGAAATGCTTGTTGAAGTTTTCGATAATCATGGATTTATCGGTGGTGACCGTGTTACCTAGCCTCAGTGCAGTGGGCAGCTGGGAGGAGGTGCTCTTGTTCTCCATGGACTTCACAGTGTCCCAGAACTTTTTGGAGTTGGAGCTACAGGATGCAAACTTCTGCCTGAAGAAGTTGGCTTTAGCTTTCCTGACTGACTGTGTGTATTGGTTCCTGACTTCCCTGAACAGTTGCATATCGCGGGGACTATTCGATGTTAGTGCAGTCCGCCACAGGATGTTTTTGTGCTGGTCGAGGGCAGTCAGGTCTGGAGTGAACCAGGGGCTATATCTGTTCTTAGTTCTGCATTTTTTGAACGGAGCATGCTTATCTAAAATGGTGAGGAAGTTACTTTTAAAGAAAGACCAGGCATCCTCAACTGACGGGATGAGGTCAATGTCCTTCCAGGATACCCGGGCCAGGTCGATTAGAAAGGCCTGCTCACAGAAGTGTTTTAGGGAGCGTTTGACAGTGATGAGGGGTGGTCGTTTGACTGCGGCTCCGTAGCGGATACAGGCAATGAGGCAGTGATCGCTGAGATCCTGGTTGAAGACAGCGGAGGTGTATTTGGAGGGCCAGTTGGTCAGGATGACGTCTATGAGGGTGCCCTTGTTTACAGAGTTAGGGTTGTACCTGGTGGGTTCCTTGATGATTTGAGTGAGATTGAGGGCATCTAGCTTAGATTGTAGGACTGCCGGGGTGTTAAGCATATCCCGGTTTAGGTCACCTAACAGAACAAACTCTGAAGCTAGATGGGGGGCGATCAATTCACAAATGGTGTCCAGGGCACAGCTGGGAGCTGAGGGGGGTCGGTAGCAGGCGGCAACAGTGAGAGACTTATTTCTGGAGAGAGTCATTTTCAAAATTAGTAGTTCGAACTGTTTGGGTATGGACCTGGAAAGTATGACATTACTTTGCAGGCTATCTCTGCAGTAGACTGCAACTCCTCCCCCTTTGGCAGTTCTATCTTGACGGAAGATGTTATAGTTGGGTATGGAAATCTCAGCAGTGAGTAAGACAAACTTAGGGAGGAGGCTTCTGATGTTGACATGCATGAAACCAAGGCTTTTTCGATCACAGAAGTCAACAAATGAGGGTGCCTGGGGACATGCAGGGCCTGGGTTTACCTCCACATCACCCGCAGAACAGAGAAGGAGTAGTATGAGGGTGCGGCTGAAGGCTATCAAAACTGGTCGCCTAGGGCGTTGGGGACAGAGAATAAGAGGAGCAGGTTTCTGGGCATGGTAGAATATATTCAGGGCATAATGCGCAAACAGGGGTATGGTGGGGTGCGGGTACAGCGGAGGTAAGCCCAGGCACTGGGTGATGATGAGAGAGGTTGTATCTCTGGACATGCTGGTTGTAATGGGTGAGGTCACCGCATGTGTGGGGGGTGGGACAAAGGAGGTATCAGGGGTATAAAGAGTGGAACTAGGGGCTCCATTGTAAACTAAAACAATGATAACTAACCTGCACAACAGTATTCAAGGCATATTGACATTTGAGAGAGACATACAGCGAGGCATACAGTAATCACAGGTGTTGAATTGGGAGAGCTAGCTAAAACAGTAGGTGAGACAACAACAGCTAATCAGCTAGCACAACAACAGCAGATAGAATGGCGATTGACTAGGCAGAGAGGGTCGGATTAACTACACACAGAGCCTGAGTGCGGCTGGGGCCGACAGATAAAACATAAACAAGCAGAATGGATTACCGTGATTAATGGACAGTCCAGCATGCATCAGCTATGTAGCCAAGTGATCAGTGTCCAGGGGGCAGCGGTGGATGGGGCAGGGAAGCTGGACTGGCGAGTGTTATCCAGGTTAGAAAACTAACAATGACTAAATAGCTTGTAGCCAGTTAGCTGGTTAGCTTCTGGAGGTTCTTGAGTGTGTTCTAAAAATGTAAAAATAATAGCGGTTCCGTATCACATTGGGTGAGGCAGGTTACCGGAAGGTATAAACAAATAAAAAATCGAAAAGGGATAGAAAGTAAAAATGGGTTCAGTGAGTGTTTGGGACGCGGCGATTCAGACGGTTAGCAGGCCTGTGCTAACAAGCTAACAGTTAGTAGACGGTGCTAAACACGGTAGCAGTTAGCGGACCGGGCTAAACAAGCTAGCAGTTAGCAGGCCAAATTTGCAAGCAAGGAGATAGCAAGGGCTAGAGAGTTAGCCTTTGGGGACGTCGCGATGGGGGGAGTCTGTTTATTCCTCTTCATGCGGTGACATCGATGGACCGGTCGTGGGTCCGTATATTGTAGCCCAGGAGCTCAAAATGTTCCGTTTGCGGTGGGAATCCGGGGATGAAAAATAAAAATTAAAAAAAATAAATAAGTCCGTTATGCTCTGGTTAGAGTCGCGTTGTTTGAACTGGCGAGAGCTTTCCGAGCTAAAGGTTAGCTGATGACCGGTTAGCTGAAGACCGCTAGCAATGTTTTGCTGAAGCTGGTAGTCAGTTGGCTAGCTTCAGTTGAGGGGTTCCAGATCCGAAGTAAATATAAATACTTTAGGAAAAATAGCTACGTTGGGTGAGGCGGGTTGCAGGAGAGTATTTAGAAGAAGTTGAGGTTCAGCAAAGTGTTTTAAAGATATGCGAAGAAAAAAACGAAAACAAACGATATATACAAGGGACACGACACGACAACACGTCCTACTGCTACGCCATCTTGGAACTTGTTCCTGCAGTTGCAAACCGTAGACTGCTGTTTTTAATGGCGGTTTTGGAGCAGTGGCTTCTTCCTTGCTGAGTGGGCTTTCAGGCTATGTCAATATAGGACTCGCTTTACTGTGGAACTATAGATAATTTTGCACCGGTTTCCTCCAGCATCTTCACAAGGTCCTTTGCTGTTGTTCTGGGATTGATTTGCACTTATCGCACCAAAGTACTTTCATCTCTAGGAGACAGAATGCCTCTCCTTCCTGAGCGGCTTGACGGCTGCGTGGTCCCATGGTGTTTATACTTGCGTATTATTGTTTGTACAGATGAACCTGGTACCTTCAGGCTTTTGGAAATTGCTCCCAAGGATGAACCAGACTTGTGGAGGTCTACAATATTTTTTTCTGAGGTCTTGGCTGATTTCTTTTGATTTTCCCATGATGTAAAGCAAAGAGGCACTGAGTTTTAAGGTAGTCCTTGAAATACATCCACAGGTACACCTCCAGTTAACAGTTAATTTATCAGAAGCTTCTAAAGCCATGACATAATGTTCTGGAATTTTCCAAGCTGTTTAAAGGCACACAGTCAACTTAGTGTATGTAAACTTCTGACCCACTGGAATTGTGATACAGTGAATTATAAGTGAAATACTCTGTCTGTAAACAATTGTTGGAAAAGTTACTTGTGTCACGCACAAAGTAGATGTCCTAACTGACTTGACAAAAACGATAGTTTTTGTGGAGTGGTTGAAAAATGAGTTAATGACTCCAACCTAAGTGTATGTAAACTTCTGACTTCAAGTGTGTGTGTGTGTGTGTGTGTGTAATTTCGGGAAGGAAAAACAATTTCAGTGTAAACTTAAACGACTAAAACAAGATATAACGTATGTAGAAAAGATAAAAGGATTTATTTTATAGTATCTTTGAGAACTAATAATCACCTAAATAAAATCTAGACTGTCAGGGAGAATAGAACACATCAAAAGAACACATCATTATGTAAAATGCATAGAATTGCAGGAAATTCACTTTAAAACTGCAATATTTTCTCTCAGCTACATTGCAAAATGTGTCGAATTTACAGGAAGTGTGCTTTAAAACTGAAAAAAATGTCTTGCTAAAATCAAGCAGTTCCGACAGCCCAACCACTCCCATTGCCACACTCCATGCCACGCCCACCACCTATGCCCCTTTTTGATCCAGAAAAAAAAACTGTGATTTCAACAGTACTTCTTGTCAAAACACAAAATATGCCTGCATTATTTCAAAAATGTAGTATATCAAATGTAGCAGTTTCAACTAAGGCAGGTGCATGTTGTTTAGGCTGGGATTTATTCCGATCGTGCTTTGTCGGCTATGCACCTTTCAAAAGGAATGTTCCCGTTTTCGCTGAAACCACTCGAAAATTACCTTTAAATGGCGCGTAGCCGACAATTTGATTGGATTCAAACCTCGCCTTAGTTTGGCTTGTGTCACCTTTTGAGATTAGGGGGGGGGGGGGGGACGTGACACGTGTTTAAAGTGGAACGGACAGCATTTTAACTTCTTTGCAGATATGAAACAAACATACAATCATATCAGTAAAAAATATCAAATTCCCAGTTTATGCAACAACAACAAAAAATACTTAAAATATAGGTACTATTTGACCCAACATTCCATGATGTTGGCAGAATAGATGGATTCGGTTCAATGCGTGATTAATATAACTCACCAATACATTTCTTCTTAGTCCAAAATATATTGCTATCAGGTTGTAATTCACAGCTGGCCTGGTACATTGTTTGCTGCCTCTATTCGGGATGCACTGTTTCAGTGTCAATGACTCATTATTTTGGACAAAAACTGACGAATGTATCTAAGAACCAAACTAGTGAGGGCAATGATCACAAGTCAGTCATAACGTGGCTAATATGCTAGTGTATCTATTTATGTAGCAAGCTACAAACACTAGCTAGCTAACTGCTAGGAGGACGTCATGTCATTGGAGGAGTGGTTGAGTGCCTGACCTTTTCCCCGTTTCTCGTTTTTTGGTGGCTACACAGCTACGGCAGAGATGCACGTGCCATTTAGTTTGAAATTGAATTGCTTTGCTAGCTATGTTACCATATCTCTCGCGTTCGTGAATTCACTGTGGCTAGCTACCTACTCCGATTTCAGAGCACTCTTGTGTGAGTGTGTCAGAGCGCAGAATAACTGAATTTACGAACACGCAACACCTGCTGAATTTGTGCCACATTGTGCAACTTCTGTTGCGCGTTTATTGTGAACACTGAGGCTGTAACCGCTCTAATTACAATTATAACAGTGGCCAAGTAGGCTGCTGTGGCTATTTGATTATAATGTAGGCCTATCAGTGGCCTAACATCAAAAACAATTGAGAAAATGTATCCCATAACATTTTAACATGAAAATAGCTGTTCTGTCTTCCAGCCTACAGTAGCAGCCAATGGGTGGTGTTTAATGTAGACCTACATTCCATGAGACTTTTGGAAAAATTATGCAGGGCTTGACATTAATTAACCTGTTTTTCCACTTGACCTTCAGACAAGGAGGTGACTGAATGTGCTATTTGATGCAAGAAACCACTTTACAAAAGAAAGTTTATTATTCCCATACCATTATCACAGATAATCACACACATTATGCTACCCTCTGCCTATTGGCCACTTAGTTTATTGAAGCCTGTCTCAAAATACAGCACTGCCCCTTTAAGATAGAAAAAATGCTCTTTACCTGACTTGCTTTTCAAAGATGGCTAGAAATGCACATGTTTTGTGCTCTTGTAGGAAGCAACAACTCCCCCATTGCTGACTAGAAATTAGCTATAACTAGGCTAATAACTCACTTACTAGCAAAAAAATATTAACAAATGTGCACATGTGGCTATATCCAGCTCTCGCTTTGATTGCAAATGAAGCGCATCTACTCGCGACCACTCACGCTCTAAACACAGTCCAGTTCATAGTGAATGGCACAGGTCCATATACGGCAATGGTCTATTTGCATATGTAACTCACCACTTGGATTCGGTCTTATGTAGCAAAATTTGAAATTGTGTTTTTACATTGGATAAAAATAGAGACTCGGAGCTACAAAATGGTATATCATACTGCATTGTTGAGGAGCAATGGGAAAGTAATTCTGCTTTGAAAGTTGATAAACGTGTTAACTCACTTTTGAGAAAATGGCCTTTGAAATGTTTTGGTATCTAGTGAAGAGCTCCACTTTGTTTACACCCATTCAGCATCGTTCACACCCTCTTAAGCTTTAGCCCCACCCATCTTGTTTCGCCCTCTGAGCTTTCAAAGCGCACACTTGAAGCTCTGGCCGATTATTTGTTTACCTATGGATAACATGAAAACAGCCTAACCAGCTTTGCTGGCAAAAATGTCATTACGCTTCTTTGTCATTACGCTTCTTTTCTTCTTTTCGTGAATTGCGACATACGCCTAATTTCCTGAGTCGGGTCACATATAGGGATACTGCAGCTCTGATTGGTTATGCCGCACCGATCTGGTCTGTAGAGTATGGGCTGAGTTGTGCCTGTCAATGCAATAGAATTCTACTCCGTTGTGTTCCGCCTACAAGAAAATCTCTTGCATATTTAGTTTTGTATGTTGCAATGGAAGTGGCTAATATTGGCAATTCCCACAGTAGAGGGAACAATTTATAGTGTTAACTAAAGGGGAAAACTAGAAAGTTGAGTGAAGTTCAATCTCTTGCTTCTCTGCGCGGGCTAATATTTAGTCTGTGCGACAGTCCCAGGGGAGCTGCGCGATTGCGCGTAGTTTAGAGGGAACATTGCTCATGAACGATCTATATAACATGTAAACAGCCTAACCAGGTTAGTGAGGTGTTCTCTCATTTGTGTCTGGAAGTAGCAAGCTAGCCAACTTTAGCCAGTTAGCTTGGGTGCTTGGTTGGGACAACGCATGCAATGGCAGGCAAGCTGCAGAAGGACGAGCAGGCTATTCCCCATCGTTTATCAGTGCAATTTTAACGGCCAACCAGCTGAAAAAGTTTGAGAGGGTTTATCTAATGTTCCTTCATTAGAGTTTAGCTCATCTTTCTCTGGCTTGCATTAGTTGTTGATCTTGTTGTTTTGAGATGCATATAGATAGCCAACCTTTTTATGATTGTATGATAAAGAGAACTGTAACGTTCCCAAAATGTAAGAGGACTCCCGTGGTATTTAGGTACATATTTGCAGAAATCCATTCAAGTGTATTTTGAGGCTTTTGCCTAAATGCGTTCTAATGATCTAAAGTTGCGCTGTTGCAACTGCCTGTAAATACAGTCCAGTTCAAAGTGAATGATGGCAGGCCCTTGTTTGCATATAGGCCTACAGTACCTCTGATTGGCTATGGTGCACATGTCTGCGTAGACTCCGGTCCTGGACAAGACAAATGTTTTTATTCAATTTTATTTACTGCAGTGTCTAATTGTGCAAACGCACGGCTGCTTTGCCACTATATTGCTATAGTATTGTCATAAATGCTTTAGTATACGTAATTCCCAAACATTTTAAGAATTTATGAAAACTTGAAAATGACCATATCTAAGCACTCATTTGTCAGAAAAAAAAGTGTAATTCTTCCTGGGGGTGTATATTAACAGATTTTAATAAGATTTCATGTTGCTAAAATGCTGTCAGTTCCACTTTAAGGTGAATGAGACAGAAGGCTAAAATACTAAGTAGATAGATATAAAGGTGGTTTAAGACTTGTACGGGCATTCACTAGCACAAACACAGTTTTACCGTGCCTCTCTCTTTTCCTCCCTCTGTCAATCTGCCACCACCCAGAGTGCTGTTAATGTTAGGCTTAAGGACCAAACAGCTGTGTGGAAAACATTGTCTGTCTTTAAAGTCACAGTGGACTCAAGCCCTCACTTCAAAATATAAATGTTGTTAATCCAAAGGAAAATAAAATGTGACAACTTTTCTTGCGTTATGATTTCTTTTGGGCATGGCATTTTGGAAAAAATCTAACTGTTAAAGATGTAATCGCCTTTCAGTTTCTTTCTCCGATGTTCATTTGTATTTTTTTCCCTAATCAATCATACAGCTTAGCTCACGGCAAAGCATCTTCTTCCTTTACTTAATTCCATCGTTTGATACTTGGGCTTTCCATGTTGCCTGGCCACTTAAGTCAGGGAGGGGCAACTCCAGTCCTCTGGGGCGTGATTGGTGTCGCACCTTTCCCCCAGCCTTAAAGCTAACACACTTGATTAAACTGAATACCATGATTAGTTGATTATTGGAGTCCGGTGTGTTAACTGAGGCTGGGGCAAAAGTGTGTCACCAATCCAGGCCCCCGAGGACTGGAGTTGCCCATCCCTGACTAAAGTAATGAAATGCTCTTGTGTCCACGGGGCAAAAGAAACAATGGCAGCACCTCTAACCACCTCAAACCTTTCATCCTTCTGATGAAATGGCTCAAAACAGGGCTGACATGTTACAATACAATACTATTCAACTTTGTCCATATGTTACAGCGTACAACATAAATTCGTCTTCTGCGCTGTACTCAATGATAACTTTTCTGCTTATGCTTTTGTTTCTCAATGTCTTACCCACCACTAGTGTGCGTGGCCAAAGAGGTCTATTTTCATGTCATCTGACCATAGCACCAGTTCCAATCCAAGTGCCAATGCTGTTTAGGTCTGCGGGTAGCACTCCCACCTCTATACTTTCTCTTCCTCTGTATCTGCTGCTAAAGCCATTTTCTGGCACTCTAAATGTCAAGCTTCTGCCTCTAACCCTATGAAACTTTTTTTCTACATTCTCCCTCTCTGTGGACGACTTTGTGAACCACTTTGGAGAAAAAAAGGTTAACGACATCCGCTCCTCATTCACTCAGCTTATTCATTCCACTGGTCCCAGTCACACAGAACTACCCTCCGCCTTGACCTCTTTCTCCCCTCTCTCCAGATGAAAGCCAGTGACTAGTGGGGTCAGGCCACTCGACAACCTGCCTGCTCAACCCCCTCCCCTTCTCCAGACCAGCTCTGAAGACCTCCCATTCTTCACTCCCCTCCTCCCTCACTCGACTCCTCTCACGTCAAAAATTACAGACACTTCAGCGTGCTGTTTCTGACCAACTCTCTTGCTATCTCTCTCAGAATGATCTTCTTAACCCTAACCACGACGGGTCACTTAACCGAGACTGCTCTTCTCTGTGTCACGGAGGCTCTCAACACTGCCAAAGCTGACTCTTTCTCCTCTGCTCGCATCCTACTAGATCAATCTGCTGTCATCAACACCGTGAACCATCAGACCCTCCTCTCCACCCTCTTTGGGCTATGGGCGTCTCAGGGTCTGCACACTCTTGGATTGCATCCTACCTGGCAGGCCGGTCCTACCAGGTGACGTGGAGAGGATCTGTGTCAGCACCACTTACTCTCACTACTGGTGTCCCCCAGGGCTCAGATCTACGCCCTCTTCTCTCTATACACCAAGTCGTTCAGCTCTGTCACATCCTCACATGGTCTCTCCTATCATTGCTATGCGGATGACACTCAACTACTTTTCTCCTTTCCCCCCTTCTGACACCCAGGTGGCGACACGCATCTCTGCGTGCCTGGCAGATATCTCAGCTTGGATATCGGTCCACCAGCTCAAGCTCAACCTCGACAGGATGGAGCTGCTCTTCCTCCCGGGGAAGGTCGGCCCGCTCCAAGACCTCTTCTTTATCACGGTTGACAACTCCATGGTTTCTCCCTCCCGGTGACCCTTGGTGTGACTCTGGACACCCTGTCGTTCTCTGCAAACATCAAAGCATTGACTCTGTCCTGCAGGTTCATGCTACAACATATGTAGAGTACAACCCTACCTCACACAGGAAGCGGTGCAGGTCCTATTCCAGGCACTTGTCATCTCCCGTCTGGACTACTGCAACTCTGTTGGCTGGGCTTCACGCTTGTGTCATCAAACACCTACATCTTATCCAGAACGTTGCAGCCCGCCTGGTGTTCAACCTTCCCAATTTCTCCCATGTCACCCTGCTCCCCGAACACTCCACTGGCTTCTAGTCGAAGCTTGCAGCCACTACAAGACCATGGTACTTGCCTACGGAGTAGCAAGAGGAACTGCCCTTCCCTACTTTCAAGCTATGCTCAAACCCTACACCCCAACCTGAGCACTCCGTTCTGCCACCTCTGGTCTCTTGGCTCTCCCACCCCTACGGGAAGGCCGCTCCCGCTCAGCCCAGTCCAAGCTTCTCTGTCCTAGTACCCCAATGGTGGAACTAGCTTCCACCTGGATGGCAGAGTTTCTGCCCATCTTCCGAAAACATTTGAAACCCTACCTCTTATTCAAATTATCACCCAATTGCCTTTGGTGAACTAACATTCACACTTGACTCTGTCACGAGAATTAGGTTCTCAATGTTCATAAACCAATTCATTTAAATTACTCAGTCTGTGGCCAGGATTTGTAAGATACTGTGTTATGTTAATGACTGTGTTATGTAGTTGTTCCACCTAGCTATATGAATGCACTAACTGTAAATCATTCTGGGTAAGAGTGTCTGCTAAATGACTAAAATGTACTCCAGGAGGTGGTATGGTCAGATGACATGCCAATAGAGATTATTTGGCCACCACACCAGTGGAGGGTTTGGTGTTGAAGAACTGAAGCATATGCAGAAAAGTACCTCATACCTATGGTAAAATATGGTGGTGGAACTTTGATGTTATGGGGCTATTTTGCTTCCACTGGACTTTACAAAGGACCAGGACATTTTAGCCAAAAACCTCGTTGCCTCTGCCAGGAGGCTGACACTTGGCCGCAAGTGGATCTTCCAGAAAAACAGTAACCCTATGCACTAATGAAAAAGCCACAAAGAAACCAACATTTTGCAATGGCCTTCTAAGTATAAAATAATGTAATTTCCAACTTTTGGAGCATACAATATAGCTCAGTATTTGTATTATTTATTTTGGTCGTTTTTGCTCATCTTTATCAAGGGTGCAAATCATTATGGGCCTAAGTATATATCATGATATTAAAAGGTCCAAAATGTATATAGCAATTGCAGATTACCCCTTTTAAATAGTAAGAAATATGTTCTTTATCAGGGCTGTTAAGTATCAGTCCTGGAGGGCAGAAACACTTCTGGTTTTCATCCTCTCCTTCTAATAAGGGACTAATTCAGAACTGGGATACCAGATAAGTGCAATTAACTACCAGGTAGAAACAAAAACCTCCAGGACCGGAATTGAACAGCCCTGATCTTTTAAGGATGATGAGTGTTATACAGTGGCAAGAAAAGGTATGTGAACCCTTTGGAATTACCTGGATTTATGCGTAAATTGGTCATTTGATCTGATCTTCATCTAAGTCACAACAATAGACAAACATAGTGTGCTTAAACTTTTAAAACACAACTTATTGTATTTTTCTTGTCTATATTGAACACATCATTTAAACATTCACAGTGTAGGTTGGAAAAAGTATGTGAACCCCTAGGCTAATGACTTCTCTAAAAGTTATTTGGAGTCAGGAGTCAGCTAACCTGGAGTCCAATCAATAAGACGAGATTGGAGATGTCGGTGAGAGCTGCCTTGCCCTATAAAAAACACTCTCAAAATTTGAATTAGCTATTTACAAGAAGCATTGCCTGATATGAACCATGCCTCGAACAAAAGAGAACTCAGAAGACCTAAGAATTGTTGACTTGCATAAAGCTGGAAAGGGTTACAAAAGTATCTCTAAAAGCCTTGATGTTCAGCAGTCAAAGCCAAAGCAGTAAGCCAAATTGTCTATAAATGGAGAAAGTTCAGCACTGTTGCTACTCTCCCTAGGAATTCCATCCTGCAAAGATGACTGCAAGAGCACAGTGCAGTATGCTCAATGAGGTTAAGAAGAATCCTAGAGTGACAACTAAAGACTTACAGAAATCTCTGGAACATGCTAACATCTCTGTTGATGAGTCTACGATACATAAAACACTAAACGAGAATGGTGTTCACCATGGAAGAAGCCACTGCAGTCCAAAAAAAAAACATTGCTGCACGTCAGAAATTTGCAAAAGTGCACCTGGATGTTCCACAGCACTACTGGCAAAATATTTTGTGGACAGATGAAACTAACGTTTAGTTGTTTGGAAGGAACACACAACACTATGTGTGGAGAAAAGAATGCACAGCACACCAACATCAAAACTTCATCCCAACTGTAAAGTATGGTGGAGGGAGCATCATGGTTTGGGGCTGCTTTGCTCTCTTAGGGCCTGGACAGCTTGCTATCATCGACGGAAAAATGAATTCCCAAGTTTATCAAGACATTTTGCAGGAGAATGTAAGACTATCTGTCCGCCAATTTAAGCTCAACAGAAGTTATGTGATGCAACAGGACAACGACCCAAAACACAGAAGTAAACCAACAACAGAATGGCTTCAACAGAAGTCCTGACCTCAACCCGATTGAGATGCTGTGGCATGACCACAAGAGAACAGTTCACACCAGACATCCCAAGAATATTGCTGAACTGAAACAGTTTTGTAAAGAGGAATGGTCCAAAATTCCTCCTGACTGTTGTGCAGGTCTGATCCGCAACTACAGAAAACATTTTGTTGAGGTTATTGCTACCAAAGGAGGGTCAACCAGTTATTAAATCCAAGGGTTCACATTTTTCCCACCCTGTACTGTGAATGTTTACACGGTGTGTTCAATAAAGACATAAAATTATACGTTTTCTTGTGTAATTAGTTTAAGCAGACTTTGTTTGTCTATTGTTGTGACCTAGAGGAATCAAATTTCATGTCCGAATTATGCAGAAATGTAAATGCTCTATTTGAGCTGCATTGTCAATGCATGTCGACACTAAGCCTCCTTTTGGGGAAATTTGACAGTGTAACTCTTCCGTATATAACATCCGAAACCTGTTCGTGCGTCAGTCAGGCAAAGATTGAAAATGTCTTCCAGCGACTTCGGAGCTGTTGTCTGTGCCAAATAATGTTTGTATCATGCTTTGTGCTGCTGCCATGTTGTGTTGCTACTGTATTGTTGTCATGTTGTGTTGCTACCATGCTGTGTTGTCATGTGTTGCTGCCATGCTGTGTCTTAGGTCTCTCTTTATGTAGTGTTGTGGGGTCTCTCTTGTTGTGATGTATGTTTTGTCCTACATTTTTATTTTTAATCCCCCATCCCCGCAGGAGGCCTTTTGGCTTTTGGTAGGCCGTCATTGTAAATAAAAATGTGTTCTTAACTGACTTGCCTTTTTAAATTCATAAAAACACACATGCAGTGTCCTTCTTAAGATGAACTGAGGAGGCACATTTTCAGGAAGCCCTCAAGCAGCGCTGCCGCATTCATTCTCCCTCGCACTTCTCCTTCTTACCTTCTACAAGGAAAACTCTCAGTAGCAGTTGAACCTATGCGGCCCAAACCCTTGCCTGGTGTGCCAGAAAAACCCCTGTGTTGGAGAGCCAAGTCGGCCATTAGCCAGGCTCTGACACCGGCCCACAGTGCTGCTGCAAAGCAAAGGCATGCATGGAGTAAGAGGGAGAGAGTCAATTTTATAGGCCAGCAGACTGACTTGCTCTTTGTCCTCCAGGCCTGGAAGGCACACCTCATGGGCCGAGAGGGCTGTAAACAGAACTCACGAAGGATTGCGGTATTGCAGAGAGCCCAGCTGGCACAAGGTAAGTCATTCATACACCCACTTAACCCCCCCCCCCCCTGCTCTTCCACCCAAGCCTGGGGGGTAGTGTTAGACCCATGGAAAGGGCCCATTCTGCATATTGGTCAAATATATAGCTGTGTTCCAGTCTCATGCCAAGAGATGCATTGAAATGTCAATTTGTTGTATAGTAAATAATGTGTTTTGCATTCTTGTGAATTCATAAAAACTGAAAAAGGCAGTAATGCTTTCAAAATGCAAAACCAATTAGTGCATGTGAATGATCAATACAGTATGTGCTCAAGTGATAGTTCATTGGTTACGAATTTTGTCTCTTTATACCCTTTCACTGAAAGCTTCTTTTTTGTTTGTATTTGTCATTTCCTGACCTTTGCCATCACAGGAACTTTCATGTTTTTTCCTCTGTCCTTTGTGTACGCATACATGCATGCCAGTCAGTGGAGGCTGCTGAGGGGAGGACGGCTCATAATAATGACTGGAATGGAGTAAATGGAATGGCATCAAGCGTTTGCTGTATTTGATACTATTCCACTCCAGCCATTACCTTGAGCCCGTCCTCCCCAATTAAGGTGCCACCAATCTCCTCTGATGCACATTCTGCAAACGTGTACACACACACACACACACAGCATTCAAACACTGTACAACCTTCTTGCCTTGCAGGTTACCTGTATACAGTACACACAAGGCAATTCCAGACTGAAAATATTTTTGCTATCAGATTGTTCTGGCAATTCTCACATAGAAACTTAATTGGGAGGAAAGATGTTTGGCATGCTTTTACATTTGTATTTTTATTTATTTTTTAACATCATGATGAAAAGTGGCCATTTTAGGCCCTTTTTAGACCTAGTGCATTCGAAAAGTATTCAGACCCCTTGACTTTTTCCACATTTTGTTACGTTACAGCCTTATTCTAAAATTGATTGATTTGTTTCCCTCAATCTACACACAATACCCCATAATGACAAAACAAAAACAGGTTTTCAGAAAGGTTTGCAAATGTATAAAACAATGTACATAAGTATTCAGACCCTTTACTCAGTACTTTGTTGTAGCACCTTTTGGCAGCAATTACAACCTCAAGTCTTCTTGGGTATGATGCTACAAGCTTGGCACACCTGTATTTGGGGAGTTTCTCCCATTCTCTGCAGAACCTCTCAAGCTCTGTCAGGTTGGATGGGGAGCGTCGCTTCACAGCTATTTTCAGGTCTCTCCAGAGATGTTCAAGTCCGGGCTCTTGCTGGGCCACTCAAGGACATGCAGAGACTTGTAGGTTTTCATCAAGGATCTCTCTGTACTTTGCTCCATTCATCTTTTCCTCGATCATGACTAGTCTTCCTGCCGCTGAAAAACATCCCCACAGCATGATGCTGCCACCACCATGCTTCACCGTAAGGATGATGCCAGGTTTCCTCCAGATGAGACACTTGGCATTCAGGACAAAGAGTTCAATCTTGGTTTCATCAGACCAGAGAATCATGTTTCTCATAGTCAGAGTCCTTTAGGTGCCTTTTGGCAAACTCCAAGCGGGCTGTCATGTGCCTTTTACTGAGGAGTGGCTTCCGTCTGACCACTACCATAAAGGCCTGATTGGTGGAGTGCTGCAGAGATGGGAGAACCTTCCAGAAGGACAACCATTTCCACAGAGGAACTCTGGAACTCTGTCAGTGACCATCCCTTCTCACCCCGATTGCTCACTTTTGCCGGGCGGCCAGCTCGAGGAAGAGTCTTGGTGGTTCCAAACTTCTTCCATTTAAGAATGATGTAGGCCACTGTATTCTTGGGGACCTTCAATGCTGCAGAAATTGTTTTTTTTTGTATCCTTGCCCAGATCTGTGCCTTGACACAATCCTGTCTCGGCGCTCTACGGATACTTCCTTCGAACTCATGGCTTGGTTTTTGCTCTGACATGCACTGTCAACTGTGGAACCTTATATAGACAGGTGTTTTCTTTCCAAATCATGTCCAATCAATTTTATTGTCCACAGGTGGACTCCAATCAAGTTGTACAAACATCTCAAGGATGATCAATGAAAACAGGATGCACCTGAGCTCAATTTCAAGTTTCATAGCAAGGGGTCTGAATACTACATTAAATAACATATTTCTGTTTTATTTGAATTAAATTTGCAAACATTTCTACAAACCTGTTTTCAATTTGTCATTATGGGATATTTTATGTGTGCGTGTGTGCCCGTGTGGTTGAGGGGGGGGGGGGGTATTTTAGAATAACACTCAGTACTTCCTAATGGTGGAGGAAGTCATTCTCTTCTTTTTCTCCTGTGTTCAGGGAAGCCTGGCAGTGTGGCTAAGCTTAAGCAGGTGTGGTCAGTGGGAAGTAGGGGCAGGGCAATGGGCAAAGGGAGCAGGATTCCGGCCTTGGCACCCAGAGCCAGCCGAACCCACACCAGCCGCCTCACCCCAGTCAAACGGTGAACCCACACCCAACCGTCCCTGCCCCAGTCTTCTCACACAAGAGCACCCTAGATTGTCCAAATGCTTGGAATGAGGAAGAACCATGGCACCGTCCCAACAGTATAAAATACATTCCTTTACAATCACTGATCTAAAATGACATGATCGGTTTCAATCATATGGCTTTATCCCAACCTATGTAGTCGCCTTACACCAATGGGAGAGGAAATGAGGGAAGAACATTTGTCAGTTTTGGGCTACAGTTTCATGTTGACACCCTGACTAGGGAGGACTGGATTCATCTCCCTTGCAACTGAGTCTGTCAGAACAGGGACCAAAATCTGGCTAAAATCAAAAGGGAGGGATACTGAACGATATTGCAATATATTATATATTAGTATACTACATACTAACGTATTATAATATAGTAATAATACTATTCTAAGCTGTTTATTGATTACTCCAAATCCAATAACAGCCTGAGTGTAGCTACAACAAGCTTTATGCAGGGCATCTGTTTACATTTCTCTTTACGTCTCTTTATGTCTCTCTGTGTGGCTTGTAATCTAATCAAATATGTTTTACATTGATACAGTAGTTGTGTAAATGTCTTTGTTTCTTACTGTAATTAATTTCCCTACTTAGTTATTATATAGCACCTTTTTCTTGTCAATGGAATTTATCATGCTTTTTACATTGTCACACTATTTATTGTTTCAATCTGGGTTTTTTTATATTTTGAGTGTTTAGACAATCAACACTGAGCACAGATATTTGGCCTAGCCAAAAAGCCATTTAAGGTAAAATAGAAATTATTAATTGCTAATTGAAATAGAAAATAAATGAGAACAAACGTTCTCTTTTTTTCTTTAGGAGTAATGTACGTTAGTGGTAATTTTCCCAAACATCTAAGATTTGAGAATGGTCCCATTTGATGAAATTTTTAGGCACTTAGTTCACTGTAATACTTTCTAGATATGGTAAGATGCACCCTTTTATAGGGGTGCATTTTTTTCCATGTTACTTAACATGCTATTGCATTTTGTATAGGTAGCCTAAATCAGAGGGATTTTATACCAAATGTGTGAATCTTGACCTAAATCTACAAGTCATAATTATCTTCAAGGTACACCCTACATCAGTACAATGTGGACTGGAACTAATATAAAGGGTTCACTTAGCAGACGCAGACAATACTATTTTACTGCTTCATATGTTATATGGTGTGTTTCATTGTTATCTGCTGGTCCTTTGCCTTGACCAATCTTGATCAAATTATAGGACAATTTGACATTTTCTTACATCCCAATCTTTTTGTCTCTTTCAGCTTTTTCATATTTAGGAAATGACATCGGTGTATATTACAGGAGGCTGGTGGCACCTTAATTGGGGAGGACAGGCTCGTGGTAATGGATGGAGCCGAATCAGTGGAATGGTATCAAATACATCAAACACATGGTTTTACATGTATTTGATGCCATTCTATTTGCCCCGTTCCAGCCATTATTACAAGCCGTCCTCCTCTCAGCAGCCTCCACTGATGTATATATTTTCCTTGTGGATTTTCAGTACATATCCATCAGTATTGACTGTACATATTTGATTTACAACCATTCTGTGCAGAGATTGAAACATCTATGTTTGATTAAATAAAGTTAACAGCACTGTATAGATTAATTTGTCTCTTACTCTGGTGAGTTTGAGATGCCAAATATGTATTTCAAAGACAACTATTTTACACCAACAATTATAGTATCTGTTATCCACCCAGCAGCCCTCAACTCTTACCCAGCACTCAGACACATTAAAACACTGATATAACAATACATATTTAATGAATCTGTTACAAACATCAACACAAAAACTAGTTGTGACTCTTAAAATGTCATTAAATATTTGTTCTAGAATCTATGGCAAACATTTACCAAATTATATTTTCATGTAACCTTTTTAGTTACTAAAACATCCATAATCTCAATCAAAGGCACTAAACTGGCATGAAAAAGGCTTTTCAGTGTTCAATGCTGCCATATATTTAGTTTGCTGAAAAAGTGGTTAATTTTGTATAGACATAAGTCATGTACAATTACTAATTTGGTTTTCCTACCTATTGACATTACAATAAACATTACAAAAGTGAAACATTAAACAGGTCAGTGAGAATGAAAGAATGTCATTCTTTTCACATTGTCTTTGTTAGTTGTCCTACTAGGCCTACATACACATATAACAATTTAACAATATTTGTTGCATAACCTTTGTCACACAGAGCTTTAGCTTGACAATCATGGTGCAGTGTTTTTGGCACAAACCAGCTCCTTATTTTCCACTACACTCCACATCCTGAATAGCTCCTGAGGACTCAATTTATGGACTACGATGAGGTTTTTGAAAAAGCAAGGTTCTCTGTTCATTGGACTCACTCTGCGTTTCATGATGCCAAAGGTCCTGAAACCTATGTGCATCTCTGGAGTCAAGTGTAGCTTCTGGAGGCACATTCCCAAAAACACATCATCAATGGGATAGAGCTCCAAGTCCTCTGAAACCACAAACAGTCTATGAGCTAATTGTGAGGACATTAAAAACCCACCACCACCAACATAAGGTGGGTACGGTTTGTCAAACAGCTCTTTGGGGATGTAGTATTTACTTTGATGGTTTCTGATGGGGATGGCTTTGGATATGGTGTCCCCAACAAATAAGTTCAGCACTTTGCGGTCCTCAGTCTTGAAACCAATAAGTTCCAGTAAGTTCTTTGTATTCACGAAAACGTCGTCATCCCCTTTGAATATAAACTTGGCACTGGAGCAGTGAATATCAAACCATTTCAGAAAATTTACCTCTTTCAAGGTGAGGTTGAAAAATGTGTCCATAAAATCCCATTGAAGAATGTCTCCATATATAATGTTCTCATACTCAATCAACTTTTGAAGGTTTTTCGTGTCTTTACCATTTGTAGGGCTTCCTAGAAGAAACAGCGTTTTTATTCTCTTACCATCAATTTCCTGTTCCCTACCCCAGGTATTACGCACGGCCTCTCGCCTATCATGCTGCTCTATAACGGATTTTACAACCATGAGCAAGTGTACGTCTCCATTCCTGCATTTATCCGGGTGATTTATTAACATTGGGAAATACCGACAATGTCTGTGTAACACAAATTGGTGGAACCTCGGATCCAAACGTCGAAACCAATCATTTTTCCTCACGGCTGAATCTTCACTGCAGTTCATAACGTGTACATCCCAAGTAGCTAGAGTAGCGTTGGACACCTTCACCCGTGGCGCATCCAAATCATCACCAAGAACAGGCGAGTAGTTTCCCAAACTGCTTTTCAATAGGCCTTTTCCTTTGTAGAAATCACACTCAGGTCCACACCAACCGGCTTCTTCCTGGCGTTTAACCTCCATATCATCCTTGATGCTGTTATCCACAAGCTTGAACTTTTGGATCATCAATAAAGACGCAAAAACTAGAGACAAGCTGAGGAGAGTTTTCAATGCCCTCTTTCTTCTGAAAAAAATATCCATATCTATGGCGCAAAACGTGTAATGAATAAGAAATCCTTAAATTGAATAGGTACCCTTATTGTTAAAGCATCTCATCATTCATTTTGGCTACATCTTAGTGAGTCTATTCACTGTCCCGTGACCAGGCTACCTTGAGAGTAGGTAGCTGGACGCCACCATGCTATTCCTTTAGCGTACAAAAAAACGAATCTATATTTCTTGGAAAGTAATCTCTGTTATATCATACAACAAAAAAACGTTATCGATGAGATTGTGGACTGGTCTTGAAAAGTGACTGTTGCCTACAAGCTTATCCACTTACTCAGTTCCCACTAAGCATGGACCGACTTCTTTTGTACATATTTTTTGGGGGTCCTGTCCAGACCGGCCTTCTTTGTTTGGTATTTTTTTGGTGTGGTTTGGACCAGCCACCGATTGTCGATTTTTGATCCGGTCCGAACCAATCACAGATGTCTATATTTGGTTCAGATTTCGTCCAGTCCGGAAAATATGTATTTTGAACTTTCATTCATAACCTAAAATTAACCTAAAATTAACCTAACTTCGACGTCAGAAAATATACGTATTTTCAAACATTATTTTGTTTACTGGGTATTTTATCCTCTCTCCATTACACATATCTGTAACAATATGCAGGTTTCTTATTTCACATCACAGGTGGCTCACTAGACTGCGTCTCAGGTTGGCTCACTCATCTTTTAGGCTTTAAATTAGATATCTAATGGCATAAGTTACTTGAAAAACTAAGGCTCAGGCTATATTGTCCATTTGATTGCACCTGCTATTTATTTATCAGCCATCAAGCAATACAGTGTATTGTCTTATTATAATGATAATAATACTGTATTATATAATAGGTTATTGTGCGTTATTATATGCATTATAATATCACAGCCTACATACAATTGCCCATCAACGTAGCTAAGGAACTAAACTTAAGTCCCTTAGCTACCATCAACGTAGCTTCAGAAAACGTAATTATAAATTATAGGGTACAATTGTTTTGCAATAATCATCCATTAACACAAACATATATTTATCACACACATACACACAGAGAGAAAGAGAGATCCACAGGGACAAAATCAGTGTAACTCTAGACGCCCAAGCACAGATGAAAGGGGAAACCGGTGTCTTTGGGCTGTGAGGAAATGCATTACAAGCTTTTACCACCCCCGTGTGTCGGTTTTGGAAATGGTCAAATGTGCCGTGTTTTTCCACCTCAAACAACGACCTTATTTATGCCCTGTATAAACATGTATTAAGTGCAGTAAGACACGACTCTCAAATTTTAGTCGAAATAACAAAGGCAAACAGTAAGCTAGTAGGCACCATTGACTGGCACAAGGAATCAATTGTTTATTGATCAATCAGCATCAAAGAGACCTCGACCTCTGATTGAACTGCACGTGACTTCTAGACGTAGCTACATTTTTCGGAATTCGAGCGCTGTCTCGATTCACCACTCGGACCAGAAAACAACACGGTGTCTTTTTTTATCAGAACAACGATTTTACCGTTTGCCGACGACCTGTATTTAGAACAAAATTACTATTGGTTGAATTAGCTAGCGACGTCTACAGAAATTTGTGCAAAACCGACTGTTAACAAGCTTGCAATCCAGTGACTGACATGTAGCTAACTTCCGAAAATGAGGAAGAAACAGGTGAGTTTGTCCGAGTTAGTAGCTAGCAAACGTTAGCTAGTTAACCTCCCACAATATATACTATTATTTAACAGTATTTAGTTAGCGATTAAATTGTCCTACCTAGCAAAAAAAAATGCTACCTAGCAAGCGATTCAATTGTCCATTGTCTTTGGGAATCCTGATTAGTCTTTCTTTCATCGACTAACGGTAGTCTGTTAGCTAGCGGGGCAGTAGTTAGCTAGCTAACTATCAGTTGGTTACGGTAGCCAGCTAAGAAGCGTTCGTTATTTAGCTAGTTAATGTCTGTGCAACTGTTGATTAACACAATGTCTGAACTCATTTCAGATGTCGAGTTAGCAACTTGAAGCGGCGAAAGGAGAAGTGCGCTGTTCCCTCAAGCGACCGAAACCTCAAGGTGAAGGGTTCAGATAAGGTGAATGTTGTTTTTAGTTCTCGGTTTAGATACGTGTGAAATTATGGCTGGTCCATCAGTGAAGCCTTTTAATATTTTGAATAATCTGTTTTGCCTTCAGAGTTCAGTGAAGAGGATGGATGTTAAAAAAATGGAAGACTCAAAAACCGAAATTCCCCTGAATGACTGTATGGTTGGCGGTTGTATGGAGTCAACAACTACTTCTGAGAGGCTCATCTGTGACGGTTATAAATTGGATGAAAAGACACGGTGTGGCGCACCACCAGACATGGATGAATTGTGGGAGGGTAAAGAGAATGGTCTGAGATTTGAGTTGAATTACCGCAGAACAAACGTGTTACCAGAGAATATGGAGGGTGATGAAACTGAAGCGGGTGTTGTGATTGATAAGAGCATCTTCCTTGATGATGACAGCAACCAGGTTCTTCCTGTGGAAAAGTTCTTCGGAAACATGGAAGTTGTACAGGTGAGAGGAGAGTTTTACAAGAAGTGCTTGGTGTGATGGGTGAAATAATGGTCTGATGTTTGGAGTATGTGGCCTAATTTCAAATACTGTTATTTCCATTTGCCTTGTAGGATTGTCCACAGAGATCTGCAGCCTCCTCGACCTTCAGCAGGAGGGAGCACCGGAGACGACAGTACTACGCCAAAGAGGACAGTGATGAAGAGGGCTACACAGACATGCAGCAAGAGGACATAAATGGCACTTAGTTTATAGAAGTAACTAAATCCTATCAATGGGATGGATTAAAACCTCTGTCCTTTTACTAGCCTAATGGCAGACAAGCCTGGGAAAGTGGATTTGTTCAATGGAACGAGGGTATCAAGTTAACTTTTTGCCAGCATGTACCCCAAAGTTTTTAAATTTGTATTGATATTTGAAAAGCTATTTGCACTAACAAAGTAACTTCTTGCTTTTCAATTATCAGGACCTATAGTGTGTATATATTGTTTAATTGGCACAGGGTAAGCGCTCATTCTATTTTTATTGAATGTGTCTTTTACTTTGTTACTGGTTGCCTTGTCAGTATGTATGCACAGTAATGTCTTTATTTGGTGTTTTTATATTGCTATGTAATCGCACGACTGAATGAATGCAACATATAAATCATGTAGTCTTTAGGCAGGTTTCCATTGACCCGGGTTTATTAGACAAAAGCAATGTAGCGACAAAAAAAATGTTGATGTGTAACGGAAACTGCAGATATAGGAAACACTTTCTAAAGACACATAAATTACAACATTTATATCAGTTCGATGGGTGGGATTTTCCTTTCTTCAAACTTTCTTTGTAATAAATGATTGCTGAATACTTTGGCAGGTTCATGGGGAAAGTGTCATCATGAGCTCCATGCTACATTTAATTCTAAATGCCTACTGCTTGCAAAATCAATTTCTTCAACTGGTTGGCTGGCAACTTTCACCATTTAGTTATTTCTGATCTGCAGGAGTGTAAGTTTCACAGTGGCACGGACAGTGGTGATACATTTGCTTAGTCAAATATTGGATTATATCCATTCTGGCTTTCTCGGACTACCTGAGACATGAAACGGACGGGTGGGAGAGAATACAGTCTGTTGCCAGTTTCAGTGCAATTTGCCTAAACGGGTAATGGAAACTCATTCTGATTGGCCGGGCCTGGCTCCCCAGTGGGTAGGCATGGCTACACACCTGCCCGGTCGTGACTAGACATGAATTTATTTCAATTGACTGATTTTCCTTATATGAACTGTTACTCAGTAAAAAAAAAAAAATTGCATGTTTTATATTTTTGTTCAGTATATTTTCAATGCCAACTTTGTAAATGTCGACAAAAATCACTAGAAGTTAAACAGGTACACTGCCAATACAAGGAGCAAGTAAACTTTTTTAAATTTTCAATGACCCGTGTCTGTATTGTTCCACAAGCACATTTACACTTGCCCAAATGAAAGCATAACTTTATCACATAATTATCTAATGACGCTTACAGGCCATGGAGCTGCAATCAGTTCTCAAGTCAAATTTTATTTGTCAAATGTGCCAAATACAACAGGTGGATTTTCAAACCTTAGTGAAATGCTTACTTACAAGCCCTTAACCAACAATGCTTTGAGAAGTTTCAAGAAAAATAAGTGTTAAGTAAAACATAGAAAATAAAAGTTACAAATAATTAAACAGCAGCAGTAAAATAACAATAGCGAGGCTATATACAGGGGGTACCAGTACAGAGTCAATGTGCGAGGGCAACAGTTAGTCGAGGTAAAAGAGGGGTCTGGTTGGCCCTTTGATTAGCTGTTCATGGGTCTTATGGCTTGGGTGTAGAAGCTGTTAAGAAGCCTTTTGGACCTAGACTTGGCGCTCTGGTACAGCTCTCCGTGCGGTAGCAGAGAGAACAGTCTATGACTAGGGTGGCTGGAGTCTGACCATTTTTAGGGCCTTCCAATGACACCGCCTGGTATTGAGGTCCTGAATGGCAGGAAGCTTGGCCCCAGTGATGTACTGGGCTGTATCCACTACCCTCTGTAGTGCCTTGCGGTCGGAGGCTGAGCAGTTGCCATACCAGGCAGTGATGCAACCAGTCAAGACTCTCTCGATGGTGCAGCTGTAGGACCTTTTGGGGATCTGACGACCCATGCCGAATCTTTTCAATCTCCTGATGGGGAATAGGTTTTGTTGTGCCCTCTTCATGACTGTCTTAGTGTGTTTGGACCATGATAGTTTGTTGGTGATGTGGATACCAACCTACAGCCCCGTCGATGAGAATGGGGGTGTGCTCGGTCCTCCTTTTCCTGTAGTCTACCATCATCTCCTTTGTCTTGATCACGATGAGGGAGAGGTTGTTGTCCTGGCACCACACGGCCAGGTCTCTGACCTCCCTTAGGCTGTGTCATCGTTGTCTGTGATCAGGCCTACCACTATTGTGTCATCTGCAAACTTGATGATGGTGTTAAGAGTTGTGCCTGGCCATGCAGTCATGAGTGAACAGGGAGTACAGGAGGGGACTGAGCACACACCCCTGAGGGGCCCCCCCCGTGTTGAGGATCAGCGAGGCGGATGTGTTGTTACCTATCCTTACCACCTGGGGGTGGCCCTCAGGTAGTCCAGGATCCAGTTTCTGAGGGAGGTGTTTAGTCCCAGGGTCCTTAGCTTAGTGATGAGCTTTGAGGGCACTATGGTGTTGAATGCTGAGCTGCAGTCAATGAATAGCATTCTCAATTAGGTGTTCCTTTTGTCCAGATGAGAAAGGGCAGTGTTGAGTGCAATAGAGATTGCATCATCTGTGGATCAGTTGGGGTGGTAAGCAAATTGGAGTGGGTCAAGGGTTTCTGGAATAATGTTGTTGATGTGAGCCATGACCAGCCTTTCAAAGCACTTTATGGCTACAGACGTGAGTGCTATGGGTCGGTATTCAATTAGGCATGATATTTTAGTGTTCTTGCGGAGAGCGTGATCACACAGTCATCCAAAACAGCTGATGCTCTCATGCATGTTTCAGTGTTACTTGACTCGAAGTGAGCATAGAAGTAATTTAGCTTGCCTGGTATGCTCGTGTCACTGGGCAGCTCGCAGCTGTGCTTCCCTTTGTAGTCTGTAATAGTTTGCAAGTCCTGGCACATCCAACGAGTGTCGGAGCCGGTGTAGTACGATTCAATCTTAGTCCTGTATTGACGCTTTGCTCTTACAAGCTTCCGGGTCAGAGTCCCGCTCCTTGAAGCGGCAGCTCTACCCTTTAGCTCAGTGCGGATGATGCCTGTAATCCATGGCTTCTGGTTGGGGTATGTACGTACGGTCACTGTGGAGACGACGTCATCGATGCACTTACTGATGAAGCCAGTGACTGATGTGGTGTACTCCTCAATGCCATCGAAAGAATCCCGGAACATATTCCAGTCTGTGCTAGGAAAACAGTCCTGTAGTTTAGCATCTGCTTCATCTGACCACTTTTTTATTGACCGAGTCACTGGTGATTCCTGCTTTAGTTTTTGATTGTAAGCAGGAATCAGGAGGATAGAGTTATGGTCAGATTTGCCAAATGGAGGGCGAGGGAGAGCTTTTTATACATATCTGTGTGGAGTAAAGGTGGTCTCGTTTTTTTCCCTTCTGGTTGCACATTTAACATGCTGGTAGAAATTATGTAAAATAAATGTAAGGTTCCCTGCATTAAAGTCCCCGGCCTCTAGGAGGTCCACTTCTGGATGAGCGTTTTCCTGTTTGCTTATGGCCGTAAACAGCTCTGCTGTAATAAAATCTGCGTGACTCCAAAACAATATAGTCAAACCTGAGACAACTTTCTTTCAATACCTTATTGGTTCCCCCCACACAATTATCATGGAAACAGTAATGAAATTAGAATATACATCCAAATATAATATGAGAGCACATTAAAAGTATAATATATATGAAAATGTCCAAACAAATCATTCTCTATGCATTGGAGTGGCAGGGTAGCCTTGTGGTTAGTGTTAGACTAGTAACCGAAAGGTTGCAAGATCCCTGAGCTGACTGGGTTGTTCTGCCCCTGAACAAGACAGTTAACCCACTGTTCTTAGGCCGTCATTGAAAATAATAATTTGTTCTTAACTGACTTGCCTAGTTAAATAAAGGTAAAAATAAAAAAATGGATTAGACAGGTGTAATCAATCTGGTAATAGCTCCACCTTGACATCTGATAGGAAAGGGGGGGGGGTCTTCAGTACAACAAAACAGTGTTTTGCATTTTAAATTCAACGGAAAAAGGTAGTGAACGACCAGTTGAAGAACAGTGTGATTATGGCGTCCCAGAAGATTGTGCGGTGTGTGCTTCACGTGTTTCAAAATTTAAATAGTTACATCCATATTGATCAGGCCACAACCACCAAACAGGCACAAATTTACCTCAAAGGCTGTTGAAGCATGGTACGCACCATTTTGGGAGACACGTGTCTTTCAGTACAAACCGTCACACAATGTAGCAAGCATTGAATCACACTGAATGCACCCTGTGCATAGGGATTAGGGGAAGATTTGGGATTGGCCCATTGACTACTACCCAATCAGTGGCTCATAATGGAGTTCTTTTTAATATCACTAGCACAAAATGATCAACAAATCAGCTGTTCTGAGAGCAGCAGAAAACAATGTTCCCTGCCCAGAATTACATTTAGTTCAATTTACCAGTAGTTATAAATCTTGGTTATTCTTAAACAGATAAAGTACAACAAACACTACAAAAGGCATCTGCCCTGAAATGTAAAAAGCATTTTCTCTTTATAATCCCTTTCGTTTGCCCCATTTGTACATGTTTCTTTTATCACACAGCAAGTCATGGGCACTTTTCTTGTGGCATACAATATGCACCAGCTTTAGATTCTCCCGAGTGAACAGCAGTTTATAAAAATAGTCCAGGTTTATGTTGCTGCTCTTGCGGTTCTGCAGTGCTTCCACCAGGGCAGGAATGACCGTCCTCTTCTTCTCAATCCTGGGACAGAGATTTCTACAGATTTGATCCATAACTGACAGGACATACAGTGCCTTGCGAAAGTATTCGGCCCCCTTGAACTTTGCGACCTTTTGCCACATTTCAGGCTTCAAACAAAGATATAAAACTGTATTTGTTTGTGAAGAATCAACAACAAGTGGGACACAATCATGAAGTGGAACGACATTTATTGGATATTTCAAACTTTTTTAACAAATCAAAAACTGAAAAATTGGGCGTGCAAAATTATTCAGCCCCCTTAAGTTAATACTTTGTAGCGCCACCTTTTGCTGCGATTACAGCTGTAAGTCGCTTGGGGTATGTCTCTATCAGTTTTGCACATCGAGAGACTGAATTTTTTTTCCCCATTCCTCCTTGCAAAACAGCTCGAGCTCAGTGAGGTTGGATGGAGAGCATTTGTGAACAGCAGTTTTCAGTTCTTTCCACAGATTCTCGATTGGATTCAGGTCTGGACTTTGACTTGGCCATTCTAACACCTGGATATGTTTATTTTTGAACCATTCCATTGTAGATTTTGCTTTATGTTTTGGATCATTGTCTTGTTGGAAGACAAATCTCCGTCCCAGTCTCAGGTCTTTTGCAGACTCCATCAGGTTCTTCCAGAATGGTCCTGTATTTGGCTCCATCCATCTTTCCATCAATTTTAACCATCTTCCCTGTCCCTGCTGAAGAAAAGCAGGCCCAAACCATGATGCTGCCACCACCATGTTTGACAGTGGGGATGGTGTGTTCAGCTGTGTTGCTTTTACGCCAAACATAACGTTTTGCATTGTTGCCAAAAAGTTCAATTTTGGTTTCATCTGACCAGAGCACCTTCTTCCACATGTTTGGTGTGTCTCCCAGGTGGCTTGTGGCAAACTTTAAACAACACTTTTTATGGATATCTTTAAGAAATGGCTTTCTTCTTGCCACTCTTCCATAAAGGCCAGATTTGTGCAATATACGACTGATTGTTGTCCTATGGACAGAGTCTCCCACCTCAGCTGTAGATCTCTGCAGTTCATCCAGAGTGATCATGGGCCTCTTGGCTGCATCTCTGATCAGTCTTCTCCTTGTATGAGCTGAAAGTTTAGAGGGACGGCCAGGTCTTGGTAGATTTGCAGTGGTCTGATACTCCTTCCATTTCAATATTATCGCTTGCACAGTGCTCCTTGGGATGTTTAAAGCTTGGGAAATCTTTTTGTATCCAAATCCGGCTTTAAACTTCTTCACAACAGTATCTCGGACCTGCCTGGTGTGTTCCTTGTTCTTCATGATGCTCTCTGCGCTTTTAACGGACCTCTGAGACTATCACAGTGCAGGTGCATTTATATGGAGACTTGATTACACACAGGTGGATTGTATTTATCATCATTAGTCATTTAGGTCAACATTGGATCATTCAGAGATCCTCACTGAACTTCTGGAGAGAGTTTGCTGCACTGAAAGTAAAGGCGCTGAATAATTTTGCACGCCCAATTTTTCAGTTTTTGATTTGTTAAAAAAGTTTGAAATATCCAATAAATGTCGTTCCACTTCATGATTGTGTCCCACTTGTTGTTGACTCTTCACAAAAAAATACAGTTTTATATCTTTATGTTTGAAGCCTGAAATGTGGCAAAAGGTCGCAAAGTTCAAGGGGGCCGAATATTTTCACAAGGCACTGTACATAACATTCCAATTGATAATTAAGAAAGCTTTTTTGTAATACTGTTTCAAATATGATTGTGAGCCTGACATTCTGAATGATATTAATAACCGTTATTCACTAAACCCACCTGTGGTCCAAGTTCCAGGTGCTAAAGAGAATCCTGCTCTCTCGGTTGCCATAGGGGTTGATGGAGTGGAGGGAAATGCATTCATCCTGGTCAAACGCACCCTGAGGAAAGGAGAGGGATGAGGGAAGGACACAGGCTATAAGACAGGATGCCATGGAGCCAAACATGATCTGGAACTGTTGGTAACCATTCACATCTCCATCATGACTGTGACTATTGTACATCACATAATTAATTATGTTGTGTTTATGCTTTATTATAGTCAAATCCGGTATTACTAGCCACTTTCAGGTTCATAAATGTTACCTGACAGGAGAACCATCCATCCTTGGTGCATAGTCGATTGAGTTCCTTCTCTGTCCTGTTGAAGTAGCAGCCATTGTACTTGTCAGACTTCAGCTGCAGCACCAAGGACTCTGCAGTCTTCTTGTATTCTGCCTTGAGTTTAGGCTTTTGGATTGTTTGAGCATAACTATCCACCTGTGAATATGCAAACTATAAAATCAGTCATGAGTAAGTATATTCTTTCCCCTCATAAAATAGAAGGGCAGATAACAATTTGGAGTAGATTTGTTATAATGAGGTACTCCTTGAGAATCACTTCTTGACAGTCCCAACCACTTTCAGTGTCAAACCAAAGCATCAGTAATACAGTTTTACCTCCTTCATGTATCCACGAATCCTGCTCTCACAGTTGTACTTCATGTAGGCTGATTTGGTCTTAAATCTGACATCAATTCCTGAAAGCACAGAAATGGAAGAGTGCAACTTTAAAAAGGCACAGTTTGGTTCAGCTAAATATAAAAAGTGTCTCATACTTTGCTCCATCTTGCTTTTGGCTATCGCATTGTTCCCTGCAGGATTTCTTTCCATCCCAAGATAAAGGAATTTTTACCTTGGAACCAGTCTTCATCATCTTCTCTGTTTTCAGTGTCAGAGCTGTCCTTCAAATGCAGCAGCAGTTCCCCCAGGAGTTTGCGTCTCTTTGGAGACCGCTCGTCAGAGAGAAGCCCCTTAGCCGCATCAATCAGAAGATCTAAGTTCCTGTCGGTGTCCAGCAACCGGCTTATGTCACAGACAACTGGAATAATAACAAATCATACCTGTTATTTAAACTGATTCACAGAACAACTTTTGTTAGCTACACATCTAAGCCATGGCACCAATGTGACCAACTGGGTTTGAAGCCCAGACAGCTTAACTGGCCAACCTGGACTCCGAGGTAGATCTGGAACACTCCAATTAGTATGATATGTTGCGTTTCTTATGGTATGTATTAATTTGTGGATGTCCATCATCCATTTCGTATGATACGTTACAAATTAAAATTCATATTAATACTGTATGTAACAAATTGCAATTCGTACAATATGTTTCTAATTCCAATTTGTTGTGGCTAATGTTGGCTAGGTGGCTAACGTTAGCTAGGTTAGGGGTTAGAATCAAGATGAGTAGTTAGGTTAAAGGGTTAAGGTTAGGGCAGTGTTTCCCAGGACCAAGTTTGGGAAATACTGGGTTTGGGGAAGGGTTAGCTAACATGCTAAGTAATTGTAAAGTAGAAGGTAGTCGCAAAGTTGCTAAAGCTGTCCGTGATGAGATTCAAACACGCAACCTTTAGGTTGCTAGATGTTTGCGTTATCCACCCTACTTTTTGCTTAAGTAACCTTCTGTCTTATGCAACCACACCAAACATATCATACTAATTTGGGTGTCCCGGATTTACATGTACTCTGTTATGTCTAGTCTATGAGACCAGGCTGCACTGGCAAGCATCACTGGCAGGTAAAGTTAAGCTACATATTAGTGAGTGTGGTTAACTGCTCTTCCTACAAGTGAAAGCATGGCTAATCCATCCTTTTCAAATCAATTAACACAATTATTTGCCTACATAAAGTATTTGAAGTGCATATTTAAATTAGTATTGTTATCATATATTTACCATGCACAGCTACATAAAGTAGGTCTCATCAATATATATATATATATATGTGTGTGCATGTAACCAAGTCTGAGGTGGTTAGTTGGCTAGTTGTTTGCCACAGTTATAATATTTAACTCACATCCGCTCCATCTCTCACCCATGGCAAGAAGGACAAGTTCAGCATTGTCTGGAAGACTTTGGAAATAGTCCTCTGACAATTCTGTTCCATCTTCATACAAGCAAATATGCGAACCGACGAGTGGAACCTATAAGAAAAGGATTCACATAATTTAAACAAAATAACAATGTAACTGTAACTATCGCCATTTCCTTATTGCAGGTGTTGCTGTTTCGATCTGGTAGCAGTAGAATGTGCTAAATATTGCTAAACTACTGGGCGAAATCGTACCTGTAGGAGTTTACTCCCCTTTTTGAGAAGCTCTTTCAGACTTGTTGCAGCCACCCCATGTTTTGTAGTTTCATTCAGACTTCTTATTTTGACAAGTTTGTTTTTTCTGAAAAGTCCAAACATCGCGCCTTTTCTTCTATGAAGACCATTGTGCGAAAACATGCAAAAAAAGGACTCATACTGCCAACTACTGGACAGGCTGTAAAATTATCCAATATTCTTCTTCTTCTATGGTATAATTGGCGATCACACAATGTAATGTGATTTTCGGATGGAAACAGGATTCCCCCCCAAAACTTAACAAATTACCATAATTGAAAAATAATACCAATCTGGTCCCTACACAGGGGAGGGTGGGTCTTCCGGTACCAGTACCCGTTGCAAGTCTTCTGATGAACAATCCTTAAATCCTGAAAACTTTTCTGCCGCAGCCACAATTATGTCCAGTTTCTTAGACTTCTTTGAGACTTGTGCTGTATAGTTTATAACTGTGGCAATGAACGCAACAAATTCCACCCTTTTAACACAGGGTATCTCTTGTCTGGCAGAAAACATTTACTACAGGCTGTGGTGTATCCACTACTATTTCTTCACTAGCATCACATGTTTTCTCAATTATTTTAACCGCCTCTGCATAGGATATTCGATTGACAGCTCAAATGTTTGCCATCTCAATCTCGTTCACCCTTAAAGGGCACTTCCGGAACTTAGGATCATGATCCCCATCACAATTGCAACACGGTCGTCTTTCTACACACCGTTCTTCAGTATACTCTGTTCGTCTGCATACACTTGAAAGAACGCCAAATCATTTCAAGTCTTACACTACAGTGGTTTGGGGACGAAAGCTCTTACGGCGTATCTTACATAACCAATATTCACATGCGTAGGTATTTCATCTTTATCAAAAAACAACAGGACCAACAGACTTACTTATTTTTCCCCATTCACCCAGCGGTCAGACGCCGGGCACCAATCACACCAGGAATTATCTTCTTGTATTCAACCTGAACATCCGTTGTCACCCCTGAGATGACTCTGTGCTCTACTCCGAAGTTCAAAACATAAAACTTCTGTTGTCTGGATTCTTCTGAGACCCACTGCAATATTCATCTGCTCTTCAGAAATACATTTAATCAAAATAAGACCACTCCTGGTCACTCTGACGGACTCCACTTTTCCAAGCGCATTCTTCACCATTTTCGACACCTCAAATGGATTTCCCACATATGCATCCTTACTCAACAAACGCATCTCAACAAGATGCGATTCATTATCATTCACACACATATATTCCATTCTAATTTTAGACATTTTCCTTTTTGTTCCAGTTTTTGATACTACTGTTGTCCATTCAGAACGTTCGTCTCTTATGCAATTTTCAATTCAAAAGCTTTATTAGCATGAGAAACATGCACCATTTATACAAAAGTATGGGGATACCCCTTCAAATGAGTAGATTCGGCTATTTCAGCAACACCCATTGCTGACAGGTGTATAAAATTGAGCACACAGCCATGCAATCTCCATAGACAAACATTGGCAGTAGAATGGCCTTACTGAAGAACTCAGTGACATTCAATGTGGCACCGTCATAGCAAGCCACCTTCCCAACAAGTCAGTTCATCAAATTTCTGCCCTGCTAGAGCTGCTCTGGTCAACTGTAAGTGCTTTTATTGTGAAGTGTAAACCTCTAGGAGCAACAACAGCTCAGCTGCGAAGTGATAGGCCACACAAGCTCACAGAACGGGACCGCTGAGTGCGTAGCGCGTAGCACAAACTGCCTCGGGAAGCAAAATCAGCACAATAACTGTTCGTCGGGAGCTTCATGAAATGTGTTTCCATTGCCGAGCAGCTGCACACAAGCCTAAAATCACCATGCGCAATGCCAAGCACCGGCTGGAGTGGTGTAAAGCTTGTCGCCATTGGACTCTGGAAAGTGGAAACACATTCTCTGGAGTGATGAATCAAGCTTTACCATCTGGCAAACAGACAAATCTGTTTGGCAGATGCCAGGAGAACGCTACCTGCCCAAAGGAATAGTGCCAACTGTAAAGTTTGGTGGAGGAGGAATAATTGTTTGGGGCTATTTTTCATGGTTTGGGTTAGACCCCTTAGTTCCAGTGAAGGCAAATCAAATCAAATTGTATTGGTCACATACACATGTTTAGCAGATGTTATTTTGGGTGTAGCAAAATGCTTGTGTATTGTGTATTTTCTTCTATGAAGACCATTGTGCAGAAACATGCAAAGAAAGGACACGCTACAGCATAGGGTACAATAACATTCTAAACGATTCTGTGCTTCCAACTTTGTGACAACAGTTTGTGGAAGGCCCTTTCTTGTTTCAGAATGACAATGCTCCTGTGCACAAAGCGAAGTCCATATAGAAATGGTTTATCGAGATCGGTGTGGAAGAACTTGACTGGCCTGCACAGAGCCCTGACCTCAACTCCATCGAACACCTTTGGGATGAATTGGAACGCCGACTGCGAGCCAGGCCTAATCACCCAACATCAGTGCCCGACCTCACAATTGCTCGTGGCTGAATGGAAGCAAGTCCTCACAGCAATTCCAACATCTTGTGGAAAGCCTTCCCAAAAGAGTGGAGGCTGATATAGCGGCAAAGGGGGGGACAAACTCAATTTTAATGCCCATGAATTTGGAATTAAATGTTCTACGAGAAGGTGTCCACTTACTTTTGTTCATGTAGTGTATGTTTACATTGCCAAAGTAAGTTAAATAGATAATAAACAAATGTGAAATAAACAAACAATCAAAAATGATCAAAACAACATTACACTCACAAAAGTTTCAAAGGACTAGAGACATTTGAAATGTCATATTATTGCTGTACAGTGCTATAACAATGTACAAATAGTTAAAGTACAAAAGGGAAAATAAATAAACATTAAATAAGGTTGTAGAAAAGGAAGGAAGGGAAGGAAGGGAAGCGCTGCTAAGGTATACAGTCGTGGACAAAAGTTTTGAGAATGACACAAATATTAATTTTCACAAAGTCTGATGCCTCAGTTTGTATGATGGCAATTTGCATAAACTGTTATGTTATAACAGTATAACAGTATATCATGTTATGTTATGAACAGTGATCAGATGAATTGCAATTAATTGCAAAGTCCCTCTTTGCCATGCAAATTAACTGAATCCCCCAAAAACATTTCCACTGCATTTCAGCCCTGCCACACGCAGACCATGGCTCTGAAGGAAGGTGTTCTTCCTAGCAGCTTTCCAGACAGCATCCCTGTAGAATCTGGCAGTGAAGATGATGATACCGCTTGGTCTTGAATCGTTTTGCTGTTGCTTCTTGCTGAGGCGATGTGCAACATTAATGGTATCACCAACTTTGTTTGTCTCTGCAGGCATAACTTCTTGGCAGATGCGGATAGCCTCTCGTCGCACATCCCCATTCTCCATCTCTGGCACGCCGTAGAGTCTCAGGCTCTTCTTGTGTATTGTTCCAGATCACTGAGACGTCTATGGTAGATATTGTTATTCTTTTCCACAACTTGTTTATTCAACTTTTGCCACTCCTTTTCACGTCCTTAATTTCACCACATGCAAACTCCAGTCTTTTCAAGCCTTCGATAACCATGGTGTTCGCGCCTACCCTTTTCTCAATGGCGTCAGACCTGGAGTTGATGAGTAAGGAGAAGGTAGCCACAATGTCAGAGTTCATGTTGGTTTTTTTGGAGGGTGGAGGTTTGCGCAGAGTAACCGGTAAATCTCACCATCCAGGTTTGGCCGGTGTAGGCTGTCACTGTAAATTAGAATTTGTCCTTAACTGACTTGCCTAGTTAAATAAAGGTTCAATAAAAAATAAAACTACTTTCAGTGAGCATTAATCCCATGTCCCTGTGCTAGAGTAGTGACTTGAACTAGCTTTGGCTGCCATCTATTGGAAAGGAATCCTAACCACTGGGCAGCTAGTTGGCAGAGTCAAAGTAGACTTTAATAATATATGCCATTTAGCAGACGCCTTTATCCAAAGCGGGGTACATGGTCGTGGAAACAGATCATAGAAACATGATTACAATTTTGATTTCATGGATGGTCAGTCCATGCATCTATCGCTCGGTCTATGAATTTGAGAGTGGTTACATTTCTCCAGCCCCATCCCTCAGCTTTTTACTGAAAGAGGAGCAGGGAGACACTTTATTGTTTCTACTGCTGATTGCCACTTTAAAAGTTAAGATGGAGATTAAATACACACAAATATGTTAGACACTAAAAATGGACCATCACTCAGAGAGTTAGTGAATACACAACATCTAGCACAGCAAACAATCAATCAAATGTATTTTACAAAAGCCCTTTTTACATCAAAATAATAACCACTGTGGTTATAGAGGGTGCAACAGTTCAACACCTCAGGAGCAAATGTCAGTTGTCTTTTTGTAGCTGAGCATTAGGTTGAGAGAGAGAGAAAATGGAAACAGCAGAACTGGGACAAGGTAGCACATCCATTGAAACGGGTAAAAAAAAACTGCGTTAAAACAATTCCACTCCGATTCCCTTTATGGATGGGTGTATCTTTTTGAATGGTCTGCTCTTTCTCCATTTTCGGAACAACATCCCACTCCCCCAAAGTGATTGATAGTATATCTTGGCTCGGACTGTGATGATTGTGATTCTGAGCTCTCAGGTTCATACAGCGAGTTATGGTCTTCACAGATCTCACTCTCATTCAGCTCCATCTGTGGCGTATAGGGGCAGGACCCGGTGGAATACTGATGGTTGTGAGCGCAATCTAGCTGGGCCCTGAGCTCTTTAGTGATGGTCCCGGTGGACCTCTTCTCCACCGCAGCACTGGAACACTGGCACCCAGGAGTCAGTTTGGCATGCTGTACTAACTGTTCTTTCCTGTTGGTAGAAAACAATGAAGGCATCTATTAGGCTATAGTTATATTCAAGAATCACTGCATATACTTGAAATAAACAATAGCCTTAGAAATAGCATGGATTTGCATCACTGCCCTCTGCACAGTCTCCTCCAGGATGAAAACATTTTCAGGGATGAAGATGTCATCCTGAAAACAATAAAATGTTTTGTTAAGACAACTCAACCCAAATATATCAGTTTGCATTAACAAGCTACTCGTCTTGTATGCTTTGTCCCCACACACACAGCAAACACAGGGACATGTGTTTTTCAGCAAACATTAGCTATGTCATCTTCAGTCTAGCTAAATGAGGTGGAGCTAACAAAACATTACAAAAACAAATCTGTCAACAAAATGTGTTACAGTACTTGACTATCTGAGGTGGAAGCTAGCTACAACTAGTAACGTTGCCTAATAACGGGTACACAAAACTGTGTTGCAATTTTAGTTGCAGTTGAGTTGCTTGCTGACGTTATTTGCTGGGTGGGGGGTGTTACACAAAACACTTCAGACGCAATTAGCTAGTTACCTTCAGCTAGAGTTGCTATAAAGTTGTCCAGTGTCTAACACTAGCCTAGTCAACAACAGTCATGACCGGTTAACGTTACTTCAGGTTCCATTGCATTTACACACGTCGCCTCCTCCATTCAGTTGCTTTTGCTTGACTCCAAAAATCAGTGATGTTCATGATGGTCGGTTGGTAACCCCTAAACCATAACCCTCAATTTCAAATGGAGGCGCAAGCAGAGGGCTTCAACGTAGGCCTATGACTCCTTTTCATTCGGAAACTCCCAGTTTCCTCATCGAAAGTGCCCTTCATTGCGAAGTCTGCCTCCGCAAAGTGCTGTCTGCAGATCCTGCTAGGTCAAGCTGGCATGTCCTTCCTTTTCAGGCCATGGAGCCACTTCTTCTAAAGTTGTAGGTCCATGGGAAGCCGATGGTAGTTTACAGAGGGATTTTTTGGGGCCAATTCATACAGCCTGGCGCTATACAGTTCATATTTGAATTACAACTTGCTGTTGCCATCTTCGTTGTCCGCCCCTAACCTCACTCTCTTCATTCACTCTCAGCACAAAAACTCAATACCACAGACAATTTGCTGATGCCTGCCAGTGAGCACTGGCATCAGTCGTTACTATGGCAATTTAAAATGGCGCTGACCGTAGCTCAAATAAACCTTGTTGGCGATCAAAATACTAAATATAGAGATGTTTTTATGTTAAATGCACATGTTTTTAGTATAAGTGGATTAAATACATCTCTTTGCTTAGATTTACTTCCTAAAGTGTGTCCATTCCCCTTTAACAGGTTAAAATTCCCAACGAATGAGCATTGACACTCGCGCCACCTTAACGCCAGCCGAAAATAGAGATCTGCAGGGGCACGGGCTAGGCTAATAGTTTTTGGACTGGGCTAGAGTCCAAAGAAATGGAAGTCAATTCTTAAGAAGGCTTCCATTGGTCAGCAGTCTTTAGACTAGTTATAAGGAATTTGTTCAAGGGAGAGGTGACCCTCAATTAGCTGTTAAATGGGCTCAGTTGCTAAATAGCTATTGGCCAAAATTGTTTTGATGCAAAATTAGCCAGCAGCATACCACCCTGCATACCACTGCTGGCTTGCTTCTGAAGCTAAGCAGGGTTGGTCCTGGTCAGTCCCTGGATGGGAGACCAGATGCTTCTGGAAGTGGTGTTGGAGGGCCAATAGGAGGCACTTTCCTCTGGTCTAATATCCCAAAGCCCCAGGCCAGTGCCCTGTGTAGGGTGCTATCTTTCGGATGGGACGTTAAACGGGTGCCCTGACTCTCTATGGTCATTAAAGATCCCATGGCTCTTATTGTAAGAGTAGGGGTGTTAACCCCGGTGTCCTGGCTAAATTGCCAATCTGGCCATCAAACCATCATGGTCACCTAATAATCCCCAGTTTACAATTGGCTCATTTATCCCCCTCCCTGTAACTATTCCCCAGGTTGTTGCTGCAAATGAGAATGTGTTCTCAGTCAACTTCCCTGGTAAAATAACGGATAAATAAAATAATATGCCACTATGCATTTCACATTAGACCCCTCCGAGGACAAGCTATTAAGAATGTTGCAATGTTTGAGCACTAAGAATTTGTCAGCTGCTTAATAAAAGTGAGTAAATAGATTTCTTCACAAAGGTTGGGGTCAATTCCAGTAAGGCAGTCAATTTAGGATTTGTGCTCAAATTAAATGGCCATTTTCAGTTAATTAAGGTATTTTTCAAATGATCCTGAATTGACTGAATACAATTTAATTAACCCCATGCCTGTTATATTTTAGTCACTTAGCAGATGCTCTTATCCAGAGCAACTTGGGTTAAGTGCCTTGCTCAAGGGCACATCGACCTATTTCTCACCTAGTCAGCTCGGGGATTCAAACCAGCGACCTTATGCTTACTGGTCCAACACTCTTAACCGCTAAGATACCTGCCACGGCTGTTGTGCACAAACACCATTGAGCAGCAGAAATACTGCATTCACAGACGCATACTGTAGGCCTTCATTAATTCCACATTTCAGATCCCATTAGCCCCAGGCGGTCGTAACACGTCATAAATCTTATCAGGATTATTAAGTGACTACGGTCTGGTTTCTGTCAGGCTGCAAGAGGCATATCCATTTCTGTTTTGATTTGGGCCGGTGCATTGCATTCATGTTGGTGTTTATGAGTGGCAAGTTGCTGTTTGATCTCCAAATAAAGTCTCAGGGATTCTAGCCGAACAGCGGGGGAGCTCAGTGAAATTTCATAGGTCCCGATGGATTGGTTTTAATATCAGGCAAAGAGAATGACTCACAAACAATCAAAGCTATTAAGGCAGAAAGAAAAGGCTCCTATTAAGTCTTCTCTCTCTCACTCACTCACACTCTCACTGTCTCTCTCTCTCTCTTTCTCACTCTGTAGAATTGAGGCATTGACATCATGACAATGAGGATGTTCATGTTTATGGACACATAATTTACTCCTTCACAGGTGGAACTTTTAATGACAGAAGAACCCAACTTTTAAACTGCTTTTATTGCCGTATTTACTTTTATTAGGGGTTCACAGCAAAGCTTTTTTGTATTTTATTAGGATCCCCATTCACTGTTGAAAAAGCAGCAGCTACTCTTTAGCTACTCTTCCTGGTGCTCACAGAGAGAACCCCAAGGCTTTCCCACTGCACCAAAACATAAAATCCATGTGCCTGCCTTTTCAGTCCTCTCTCTCTCTCTTTTTTATATTTCTTAGAGATGTATGGTTATCACATATCATGTCGCAAAATGATTGGTTGAGGCTTCTTGGATGCGTGACGTCACTCTGAACCCTTACCAAAACACCAAACATGGCAGACAGTTTCTCTCACAATCTGAAACCAGTAGTAACCACCAACTTTAATGGCAGTTAAATTCAAATTAGAAGACTAATCTAACTTTCCGTGCCCCAATAACATTGTCACAAAGGAGGGCATGCTAGATATGTACAGTGTTTGAGTCATCTCAACCCATTTCTTGTAAAACAGAATTAGCATTTTGCTAGATCTCTGATTACTACTTTGTTTCCTTTTCGGTCTCCCTCTCCTCCAAACCTACCCACTCAGCCCCTACCCAGATGGTCATATACCGTTGCAATCTTTGCTCTCTCTCTCCCACTACTCTCTCCTCTTCTATCCTATCATCTCTTCCTTCTGCTAAATCCTTCTCCCTCCTGTCTCCTAATTCTGCCTCTTTGACCCTACTCTCCTCTCTTCTACATCCTATGACTCGCAATGTCCCCTTTCCTACCGGCTGGCTCGACCCTCCCCTCCTGCTCCATGGCTGAGTGACGCGTTGCGAATTTACAGAACAGGGCTGCAGGCAGCTGAGCGAAAATGGAGGAAAACGAAACTTCTGAGGGCCTATCATCTTTCCTCTCTACATTCTCTTCTTCTGTATCTGCTGCTAAAGCCACTTTCTATCACTTTAAATGTAAAGCTTTCACATATAAGCCTAGGAAACTCTATCCCTCTGAGCAGTATCACTTCTGTATTTTCTTTCCAAAACACCTGTGGGCTGTCTCTGACCAACTCTCTTGCTATCTCTCTCAGAAAGATCTTCTTGACCCTAACCAGTCAGGCTCAACCGAGAATGCTGTCCTCTGTCAAGGAGGCTCTCCGCACTGCCAAATCTGACTCTCTCTCTGTTCTCATTCTCCTAAATCTATCCGCTGTGAACCATCAGATCCTCCGCTCCATCCAACAGGGCTGGGAATCGCAGGCTCTTCACACTCTTGGATTGCATCCTACCTGGCGGGTTGCTCCTACCAGGTGACATGGAGAGGATCTGTGTCTGCACCACATACTCTCAATACTGGTATCCCGCAAGGCTCGGTTCTAGGCCCTCAACTTTTCTCTCTATAAATCAAGTCACTCAGCTCCATCATATCTTCACATGGTCTATCCTATCATTGCTATGTGGATGACACTCAACTACTTTTCTCCTTTTCCCCTTCTGACACCCAGGTAGCAACACGCATCTCTGCATGCCTGGCAGATATCTCAGCTTGGATGTAGGCCCACCACCTCAAGCTCAACCTTCCTCCCTGGGAAGGTTGGCCAGCTCCGAGACCTCTTCATCACGTTTGACAACTCCATATTGTCCCCCTGCCCAGAGTGCATAGATCCTTGCGTGACCCTGGACACCCAACATAACATGGTTGTCACTCATTCCAGAGGGCCGAGTGTTTGTAGGTTTCTGTTTTTTCCTTTCAATTAAGTACTAGACAACCAGGTGAGCAGAGTTCCTTACTAATTAGGGACCATAATTCATCAATTATGTACAAGGGAGGAGTGAAAACCCCACAGGCACTTGGGCCTCCGTGGAATGAGTTTGACACGTGCTCTACAACATCCGTACAGTATCAGTATGACCCTACTTCACACAGGAAGCGACGCAGGTCCTAATCTCCCATCTGAACTACTGCAACTCGCTATGCCTACTATATTTATTTCTCAACTTTCCTGACATTTAAGGCTAGGGGGCAGTATTCTGAAGTTTGGATGACTGAGGTGCCCAAAGTAAACTGCCTGTTACTCAGGCCCAGAAACTAGGATATAGAAAACACTCTAAAGTTTCTAAAACTGCTAAAATAATGTCTGTGTATAACAGAACTGATTTGGCAGGCGAAACCCCGAGGACAATCCATCCATGAATTTTTGTTGTTGTTGAGGTCATTGGACTTTTCAATGCTTTTCTATGGGAAAGCTTAATTATTAGTACCCAGATTGCAGTTCTTATGGCTTCCACTAGATGTCAACAGTCTTTAGAAATTGTATAATATATATTTTTTTAATGAAGAAGTATTCGTATTCTTTCAAAGTGTCACTCAGAAGGACTCTAGTCTTTTGGTGCACGTGAATGAGTGCGCGCTTCTTTTTGTTTTTCTCCGGTATTGAAAACAGTTTATTCCGTCTTAAATTTGATTATTTACATATTAAGGTACCTGAGGTTGGATTAGAAACATTGTTTGAAATGTTTGGACCAAGTTTACAGGTAACTTTTTAGTTTCCTTTGTAGGCATGTTGGAACAGGTGTATTTCTGAATCAAACACGCCAAATAAACAGACATTTTTGGGATATAAAGAAGGACTTTATCGAACAAAACGACCATTCATTGTGTAACTGGGAGTCTTGGGATTGCAAAAAGATGAAGATCTTCAAAGGTAAGTGATATATTTTGCGAAAATGTTTGACGCGCTCCGGCACACTTGATTATTTATCTCCGGTATTGAATATACTATTTTCCGTCTTAAATTTGATCGTTTATTACATATTAGGGTACCTGAGGATTGATTGGGAACGTTGTTTGACATGTTTGGACCAAGTTTATTGGTAACGTTTGGGATTCATTTTGTATGCATTTTGAACTAGGGGAAACGTGGATTATTGAATGAAGCGTGCCAAATAAACATACTTTTTTGGGATATAAAGAAGGACTTTATCAAACAAAAGGACTATTTGTTATGTAACTGGGACCCTTGTGATTGCAACCAGATGAAGATCTTCAAAGGTAAGTGATATGTTTTGCGAAAATGTTTGACGCGCTCCGGTGAGGGCGCACACTTGATTATTTATCTCCGGTATTGAATATACTATTTTCCGTCTTAAATTTGATCGTTTATTACATATTAGGGTACCTGAGGATTGATTGGGAACGTTGTTTGACATGTTTGGACCAAGTTTATTGGTAACGTTTGGGATTCATTTTGTATGCATTTTGAACTAGGGGAAACGTGGATTATTGAATGAAGCGTGCCAAATAAACATACTTTTTTGGGATATAAAGAAGGACTTTATCAAACAAAAGGACTATTTGTTATGTAACTGGGACCCTTGTGATTGCAACCAGATGAAGATCTTCAAAGGTAAGGGATTTATTTTATCGCTATTTCTTACTTTCGCGATGCATCTGCTTGGTTGGAAAATGTTTTTAATGCTTTTGTATGCAGGGCGCTGTCCTCAGATAATCGCATGGAGTGCTTTCGCCATAAAGCCTTTTTGAAATCTGACAACGTGGCTGGATTAACAAAAAAATTATCTTTTAAATGATGTATGACACTTGTATTTTCATGAATGTTTACTATTACGATTTCTGTAATTTGGATTCGGTGCTCTCTCTCAATTTCACCGGATGTTGTCGAGGTGGGTTGCTTGAGGCACGTCTAGCCCAAAGAGCACATTGTTACAACAGGAGTATAGCCTACCAGGCTGGCATGAAAATGAACCATGGGAAAAGTGTCCTCCATTCACAATTTCAGTACATTGATAATGTTACGGATTTCTTCCGTCGAAGGAGAGGAAGACCAAAATGCAGCGTGGTTATTTTGATTCATCTTTAATAAAAGATAAACACAAACAATACAAAACAAGAAACCTAACGTGAAACCCTAAACAGCCTTATCTGGTGCAAACAAACACTGCGAAAGGAACAATCACCCACGAAACACTCAAAGAATATGGCTGCCTAAATATGGTTCCCAATCAGAGACAACGATAAACACCTGCCTCTGATTGAGAACCACTCCAGGCAGCCATAGACTATTCTAGACAACCCCACTAACCACTATCCCATAACCTACAACAAACCCCTAGACAAAACACACCACATATATAACCCATGTCAGACCCTGGCCTGACCAAAATAATAAAGAAAACACAAAATACTAAGACCAGGGCCCGTTTTGATACAGGTGTATGATAATGGTCCATTCTAAATCAAAACAAATTTCACACATAATATTTAGTATATGTAAAGACAAGATTAAATCAAGTATCGTGTCATGGGTGACAATATTTAGCTTGTGAATTCTATATTATCACTTGTGAATGATGCCCAGTTTAAGTCAAGAAAGGCGCAGGCTTTTTTTGCGATTTTATTATTATTTTTTTTTCAAATCATAGTCGCACACTTCATGTAGCCTAGCCCATAGGCCTATATATTTTGATAAGGTTTGTATCACAACTAAAGTGGCCAAATAACTTCTTAAAGGGAAGCACATTAATTTACTTTACAACGAGTGTAGAGTTCCAAGTTTGTGAGAAAAAAAATCTACATAGAAAATGCACCTTTATAATAAAAGCATTGCATTCATAATCACATTTGTGGGCACGTTTGAGAATGGTGTTTTCTTGCTAATGGAACATTTGTGCTTATAGCCAGCCTACTGCTGTGTGCACATTGCTGCGCTTATAATGTGAAGATATAGCCTAATAGTTTATTAACATTTTAAGCTAAACGTTCTCATCTGCTGCGTCAGGCTAATTGCTTAAAACACGTTGTTTTATGCTAGTGGTTGTATTCATTTGGGATCTATCGCATCCCACCACTGTCTCAGACTATGTTTGGAATATTTATTTCTGGTACAAAATAGAATAGGTCAACTTTTGTACTATGGGGGAAAATAGATTGACATAGGCTAGTGCTTTTGCTGTTCGTTAGGCCTACCCATCTTGTTGGCTGATGAAAAGTAAATGTGAACAGTTCTTCCAATATCTTCAATATGCACCTCGGAATTGGATAAGGACGCACACAGTTGCGTCCCCAATGTGTCTGTCTTCATTTGTAACCTGTGAGAAAGACCTGATCACATGACGGAGAGCCGTGTAAGTGAGGGGTGCTTCGCCACGCAGCCGGGAGAAGGGAATTATAATGATTATATTCAGCCGCAAAAGGCATGGATTTGTTTTAGGGGGCATTACGGCCACACAAAGGGGATGCAGCTGGGAAATTCAAGGCATTATCAAGTGCTTGTAAAATTGTGAATGAGAGACTGATGAAGTGTGTACAGCCTGCGCAAAAAAATCTAGCAGAGCTCATGCCTTTCATGCAACTTTTTTAAAATCATCATTAGTCGTATCATGCAGCCTTAGAATGTATAAAACAATCTAAACATATAGCCCAAACTTTGTATCACAACCAAAGTTACATAAATAACTCCAGATTAAGCATATAGGAGTACTTGTTTCTTTGGTAGTCGCTCAACACAGAATAGCCGCATGTGCACACTCCGTCAAATCGTTTGGAGAAAATATCCTTTATATTTTATCCAGCTATGTTAAATTATATTCTTCATCCTAAATAATACCACGGAAGTCTAAGCAAATCTTGTCTGCTAAATGAACTAGTGTAGTGTTATGAGAATTATGTTATCAATGTTCATAAACTGAACTTCAATTAAACTACTCAGTCTGCAACCCCGAATTTGTAAGATTCTGGTTGAATGAAACAGACAGAGTCCCAGCTTAGAATAGTCAAAAGGTTTATTCACAAGAGCTCTAAAAAATCATACAATGCACATAGCCTTTTATACCTCACATTTGGTCATAGACTGTAAATGCCCCTCCTCTTCTCCTAACACTGTCAATACGGTTTATAAGTCTTCTCCTACAGATACATTGCTTATCATATCCTGCCACATGTTACACAATCTACTGCAAATCTAACGGTTTCGGGTGGGGAGACCTCTTTCCCTGTCATCAGTTGCACCGTGGTCACAAGTTGTCTGCCACAGTTCCTTGTCTGTTAACAGTTCCTCTTTTCCTATGCACATACATTCAAGAATTCTAGTCTTATGATTCAAATACATTTCACTCCATTATACGAACTGATGTCGCTCTTGCTGCTGGTGAGTCTCTGATCCACCTCTATGCAGACGACACCATTCTCTATACTTCTGGCCCTTCCTTGGACACTGTGTTAACAACCCTCCAGGCAAGCTTCAATGCCATATAACTCTCCTTCCGTGGCCTCCAATTGCTCTTAAATACAAGTAAAACTAAATGCATGCTCTTCAACCGATCGCTGCCTGCACCTGCCCGCCTGTCCAACATCACTACTCTGGACGGCTCTGACTTAGAATACGTGGACAACTACAAATACCTAGGTGTCTGGTTAGACTGTAAACTCTCCTTCCAGACCCACATCAAACATCTCCAATCCAAAGTTAAATCTAGAATTGGCTTCCTATTTCGCAAACAAAGCATCCTTCACTCATGCTGCCAAACATACCCTTGTAAAACTGACCATCCTACCAATCCTCGACTTCGGCGATGTCATTTACAAAATAGCCTCCAACACCCTACTCAACAAATTGGATGCAGTCTATCACAGTGCAATCCGTTTTGTCACCAAAGCCCCATATACTACCCACCATTGCAACCTGTACGCTCTCGTTGGCTGGCCCTCGCTTCATACTCGCCAAAACCCACTGGCTCCATGTCATCTACAAGACCCTGCTAGGTAAAGTCCCCCCTTATCTCAGCTCGCTGGTCACCATAGCATCTCCCACCTGTAGCACACGCTCCAGCAGGTATATCTCTCTAGTCACCCCCAAAACCAATTATTTATTTGGCCGCCTCTCCTTCCAGTTCTCTGCTGCCAATGACTGGAACAAACTACAAAAATCTCTGAAATTGGAAACACTTCTCCCTCACTAGCTTTAAGCACCAACTGTCAGAGCAGCTCACAGATTACTGCACCTGTACATAGCCCACCTATAATTTAGCCCAAACAACTACCTCTTTCCCTACTGTATTTATTTGATTTATTTATTTAGCTCCTTTGCACCCCATTATTTGTATTTCTACTTTGCACATTCTTCCACTGCAAATCTACCATTCCAGTGTTTTACTTGCTATATTGTATTTACTTTGCCACCATGGCCTTTTTTTGCCTTTACCTCCCTTATCTCACCTCATTTGCTCACATCGTATATAGACTATATATCGTATAATACTATACTGTATTATTGACTGTATGTTTGTTTATTCCATGTGTAACTCTGTGTCGTTGTATGTGTCGAACTGCTTTGCTTTATCTTGGCCAGGTCGCAATTGTAAATGAGACCTTGTTCTCAACTTGCCTACTTGGTTAAATAAAGGTGAAATAAAAAAAATAAAAAAATACAGTGACAGGGTGGAATACTGTTATTGTCTTAACATTACTTCAAACGTATAAATAATTTAGTCATTATCATACTATTACCTTAAACATATAAATCATATGAATTTCTATAACATGTAGCCCACAGCCATATTGTCATGTATTGTCTGTCATATTATGTCTTGTTCCTGTTCTTTCTCTTCACTCCGTCTCCCTCTGCTGGTCGTATTAGGTTACCTTCTCTTCCTCTCCTTCCCCCAGCTGTTCCTCATCTTCTCTAACTACCTCGTTCACCCTTTTCCCACCTGTTCCCTTTTTCCCTCTGATTAGGTCTCTATTTCTCTCTCTGTTCCTGCTTCTGTCTTTGTCAGATTCTCGTTTGAGTTTCTCATGCCAGAACCAAACTATCGTCTCGTTTGCTTCACCCTTGTCCCGTCCTGTCGGAATCTGCCTGTTCATCTGATGCTACGTGTGATCAGGTACCTCTGTCCTCTACGACCCGCGCCTACCCAGAGAGACCAGCAGTCTGTCGCCGCTAACCCAGCTATTCTCCTCTGCTGCTAAGAAGGGGACTCTAACCCAGCTATTCTCCTCTGCTGCTAAGAAGGGGGACTCTTCTGTGAATATCAGAAGGACTTTATGATTCATTTGTCGCCCTCTCTGCGGGTTGTCTATTTTGCCATTATATACATCTGAAGAGGATCTATGTCTTCCCTGTGTTTTGACATTAAAGGACTCTGTTTTTGTTAAACCGCTTTTGGGTCCTCACTCACGTGCATAACACATATGGCAAAGCCAGATCAGGGCCTAACATAAGGACAACTCAGAGTATGTTATTCTGTTCTTCTGAAATGGACTACATTTTCATCATATCATGTTTCTTTAGACCGGTCTAAAATAAATAATGGATTTATTGTGATGGTGTAGGCTATGTTACATGAATTTATTAGACTTTTTAAAATGTAGATGTTCAAAAGGTCTTTATCAGTGGCTTGTAGGCTATGCATCGAAGCAAGGAGATACTAAATGTGTTTGTTAATTAACGGTCAATTACCATGAGACCGGCAGTTATTTGCTTGACAATCACAGGCTGACAAAATTGAATGCCTGCCACAGCCCTAAGTGTACCAACTGATATTTAAATCAACATGGTAGTGCTTTCACTGATTGCACATAAAGGAACGTAGTTCCTACATGATAGAGTGCTTGCTTTGTTATCCAACAAAAGCTGTCTTTTCTGTCAACCTGTGAGCCCTTTTCATTGCTCCACACAGCTATATTTTGTTTAGATTTGAAATGTAGGCCATTGTTGATGAATTGCCCATTCATGAGCAGAGAAAACAGAAATAATGTTGTGTTGAATGCTATCATGAAATACTATATTGTTCGGCAGGCCTGCAATTGAATTTGCAACAGCCTAAATTCATTGGGGCATGGACTCTTCAAGGTGTCGAATGCGTTCCAAGGGATGCTGGCCCTTGTTGACTCCAATGCTTCTCATAGTTGTGTCAAGTTGGCTGGTTGACCATTATTGATACAAATGGAAAACTGTTCTGCATGAAAAACCCAGCAGCATTGCAGTTCTTGACACAAACTAGTGCACCTGGCTCCTCGTTCAAAGACAATTCAATATTTTGTCTTGCCCATTCACCCTCTGCATGGCACACATACACAATCCATGTCTCAATTATCTCAAGGCTTAAAAATCATTATTTAACCTGTGTCCTTCCTTTCATCTACACTGATTTGAAGTGGATTTAACAAGTGACATCAATAAAGGATCACAGGATGACCAGGTGAAACCAGGTGAAAGCTATGTCATGGAAAGAGCAGGCGTTCTTAATGTTTTGTATTCTTGGTGTATATTTTTTTCAATAAGCTATATTTCACATTCAAACCTTGCTGTGTTCTTTAGGCATAGTATGTCCACATCCAGTGAAATTTTCCAGTTGCTGACAAAGACCTATTGTGGTTCGAAACATTGTCATTATTGAAAACAAATCAAATAGAAGAATACAACAGATTGCAGGTTAATATTTTAACCATGAGGCTTTGTGTATTTTGTTCTGTGTATTTTGTTAGTCAGAATGATAATGATAAAAAATGATAAAAAATGATAAATATAGCACCTCTTTTAGTCTCTTAAAAAATTTGTGTTTAGCACAATTCACACACAATTAAGGAATTGGAAATGAATAGTTTTGGAATGAAGCTGGAAGTTGTCCCCTTTACTACTTCGACTTTCTAAGTAGTACGGGATGTCATCTGGTTCCTCAGGTGTTCCAATAATGTCAACCAGCTCCATTCATTCTCTGTCAGTAGGCCTAATTAATAGTACCTGTTGAGCTTATTGGTCAAACTTGACATTTTAAGTTGTGTTGGTGATAGTAATAGTTCTCTCATTCTCCACCCTCGCTGTGAGTTTGAGGCAATGCCAGGTTTGGTCAGTAGATGGCTCTGTTGTGCCATAGGTGGCCTGAAGAGAGAGCTAGCCTCATGGAGGTGGAAGTATGTAGCTCTGCTCTGGAGTTCATGTTCTCATTCTGATCACTCCATTTTGTTACATCATTAATAAGAACCTATGGTGCCATCTCTTTCCAAAAGCATGCCCAGGTTTGTTGCACTTGGTACTTTATGTGTGAGTGATACAGGTAAGGCATTTTTGTTCTGAACACGCATGCCATTACGTAGCTTCTAAATGGTACTTATTGAAAGGCAGTAAGTCACTACTGGGAAAACATTTGAACATCTGTGAGTAGAGCAATTTTGCTTTTGCATATGCGCTCTAAAGAGCACAGTGGTTTCAAACTGAGAAATCCTCCCTGCGCTTAGCCTACAATAGCAAATGTGTGGCAATGTTAGACATCACACATTTGTCCATTTTAAAACTCCTGTTTTCAACAGTGACTAAACTATTCCCCAGGACCAAAATACACTGAACAAAAATATAAACGTAACATGCAACAATTTCAAATATTTTACTGAGTTACAGTTTATATAAGGAAATCAGTCAATTTAAATAAATTCATTAGGCCCTAATCTATGGATTTCTCATAACTGGGAATACAAATATGCATCAGTTGGTCACAGATACACACCCCTACTTTTTTTTTTAAAGAGAACCAGTCAGTATCTGGTATGACCACCATTTGCCTCATGCAGCGCGACACATCTCCTTAGAATAGAGTTGATCGAGCTTTTGATTGTGGCCTGTGGAATGTTGTCCCACTTCTCTTCAATGGCTGTGCGAAGTTGCTGGATTGGCAGGAACTGGAACATGCTATCGTACACGTCGATCCAGGGCATCCCAAATGCTCAATGTCTGATGAGTATGCAGGCCATGGAAGAACATTTTAAGCTTACAGGAATGGTGTACAGATCCTTGCGACATGGGGCCGTGCATTATCATGGTGAAACATGAGGTGATGACGACAAAGGGCCTCAGGATCTTGTGACGGTATCGCTGTGCATTCAAATTGCCATCGATAAAATGCAATTGTGTTCGTTGTCCGTAATTTATGCCTGCCCAACCCCAGCACCACCATGGGACACTATTCACAATGTTAACATCAGCAAACTGCTCGGCCACACATTGCCATACACCGCCATCTGCCCTGCCCTGTACATCTGCCCTGTACTTGAGGTCGACCGATTAATCGGAATGGCCGATTTCAAGTTTTCATAACAATTGGAAATCTGTATTTTTGGGCGCCGATTTGAATTATTATTATTATTTTTATACCTTTATTTAACTAGGCAAGTCAGTTAAGAACACATTCTTATTTTCAATTACGGCCTAGGAACGGTGGGTTAACTGCCTTGTTCAGGGGCAGAATGACAGATTCTCACCTTGTCAGCCCGGGGGATCCAATCTTGCAACCTTACAGTTAACTTGTCCAATGCTATAACCACCTGCCTCTCGTTGCACTCCACAAGGAGATTGCCTGTTACGCGAATGCAGTAAGCCAAGGTAAGTTGCTAGCTAGCATTAAACTTATCTTATAAAAAACAATCAATCAATCATAATCACTAGTTATAACTACACATGGTTGATGATATTACTAGTTTATCTAGCGTGTCCTGCGTTGCATATAATCGATGCACCGCTGGGGGAGGATTTAACAAAAGCGCATTTGCGAAAAAAGCACAATCGTTGGACGACTGTACCTAACCATAAACACCAGTGCCTTTCTTAAAATCAATACACAGAAGTATATATTTTTAAACCTGCATATTTAGCTAAAAAAAATCCAGGTTAGCAGGCAATATTAACCGGGGTGGCTGGTCTCAGACGATCCCGCAGGTGAAGAAGCCGGATGTGGAGGCTTATGGTAGAGAAATAAACATGACATTATCTGGCAACAGCTCTGGTGGACATTCCTGCATTTAGCATAATTGCATCAAAATCTTCAAAACTTGAGACATCTCTGGCATTGTGTTGTGTACCAGAACATCCCATTTTAGAGTGGCCTTTTATTGTCCCCAGCACAAGGTGTGTAACGATCATGCTCTTTCATCAGTTTCTCGTTTTGCCACAACTGTCCGGTGGATGGATTCTCTTGGTAAAAGAGACATGCTCACTAACAGTGCATGAAATTTGAGAGAAATAAGCTTTTTGTGCAAATGGAAAGTTTCTGGGATCTTTTATTTCAGCTCATGAAACGTGGAACCAACACCTTTACATGTTGAGTTTATATTCTTGTTCAGTGTAGATGAAACATAATTAAACGTAGAAAAAGGGAACTGGTGGGGCTTTGGGTTTTGCCGGGTAACTCCCTTTTTGACAGCTATGCTTGGAAATCCCACTTCAATTATACATGGAGCTGGCTCAGTCCTGTGCTTTGTCTGGCTGGGAGCGATCAATATTTCAGCTCCTGTGGGAGTAAACATCATGTGGAGCAGCTGCTCCTTAAAGGCTTTACACACTCCAGCTGTGTTCTCGGTAATCTACCGCTGTGTGACCATTGAGAGCATTTCAGACTCTGCCACCACCACCAGACCAGAGCAGCTAGGACAGAGATGAGGTGTCTCTTTCACTCTCCCCCACTCTCACTGACATATACAGAACGTGCCTGCGCACACACACAAGCTCCTATGTGCTTGACCCATAATTCTGCTATTAGCTCTCCCAGGGGTCTGCTCTGTGTGGGGATAAAAGAAGACTGAAAATTGAGGGAGAACGAGAGAGATTCGTTCCGCGCTGGACAGAGAGAGCATAGGGTTTCACAACGCAAGACAAGATGGAGGAGATCCTATTCTCTCGTCAGAGTTTATTTTTATTTTGGGAGATTGCAAAATATGACGTTTTCATTCAAGATAGGAGAAACATATTGTGTCAGGTGATAATGAAACATGTTTAGTTATTTTTTCCTCAACTTGTTTCTCTAAATTCTAGCATATTAAACTAGCTTTTCAGAGCAGCTAGCTTGATAAAAGCTAGGCTAGGTTGAAGATATTGTATCTAGTGACCTCCACCTAATGATTAACATAAAGAAACAAAATCATTACCATCACAATAAACTGTTAGTGTTTAAATACTGGAGAGTTGAGACCAAATCACGGACGCTGGACAGAGTGGATTTCAGTTGTAACAAAAGACAGTTTTAATGAGTCAGAGATATCTTGTCCCGCAGTTTTACGTGCACGGACCTAGTTCACATAACTCGGCAAGGAGCCAGGTGAAAAAGAGACCTTATACTACGGTTACATTCATTTTTATACATAGAATAAAGTAGGTGGAGTCTTGTCGTTTCGGTCTTCTTGACTGGTCGGAGGGTTGGAGGCGGGCCTTGCTCTAGCCAGAGCAGAAGCCCCATTGGTGCACAGCAGAGCCTTATCCTGAGCATCCGACCAATAGAGGGGGTCAGTCTTGTGGCTGGGTGTATGTGTTCTTACGACGGAATGTCTTTGTTTATATGAGCTATGTGTATGAATAGTTATATAACAAATCCCCCTCTTCACATCTATTAGACGTGAAAACTATAGCAGAAAGGTGGCGGTTGCAATCGTGGGTATACATAAGGTGGTGCTCCTAACCTTGTCTGGTTTGCATGGTGGGGCTGTAGGTGTAGTGCTACGTTTGGGACGGGAGTGATTGGAGGGAGTGATATCAAGAAAGGAGTAGGGACATGTGTAGGGGTTGGTGTACGTGATGTGGCAGGGTGAAATAGTTGTTCAATTAACCATGTGAAAGTCCTAGGGTTGCTCCAAATATCAGTAGGAATATCACAAATAAGGGACCAGATATCCCCAGCCTCACCCAGAGAGGGAGAAATTTCCCTCTAACTGGGCGAGGTTCCCTTCTCAGGGGAGGCGGAGTTTGATGCCGCATCACCTGAGGAAGGAGTGTCTTCATTTGGAATCAAATTTAGGCCGCTCAAATCAGCTCTGACTTCAGTCAGTGTTCTAGAAGGAATTGGGGCTGGGGTGCAATGTGTAAGGTGGTGCCAAGGTGTGCCTGATTTACCTTTGACCTGGACTGAGTGTGAAGTAACCTCCTTCACTTCGTACGGTCCAGTCCACCTGGGTTCCAGCCACTTTCTCTTGTGGACTTTAACCCTCACCCAGTCACCAACCTTTACCTTCAGTAGTGGCGTGTCCCCCGGCAGCTCCCCCTCCTGGACCTTGTGAACCTGGGTAGAGAGTGCTGCAGAGAGAACCGTCAGTTTTTTCACATAATTAGACATTACAATTTGTTGTACATCAAGGGCGGGCATATGACCTCCCTCCCTTGGTGGACCATGCATGACTCTACCAGTCATTATCCCATGAGGCACATACTTTAGCTATCTTAGCTTTTGCTTTTGGTTTGACGTTCCACCAGATTTTGGGATTGGGGCCTGTACACAGATCCAAATCTGTGGGAAATGCCAAATCTTTCTTCCACCTGTCTCAGGTGTTTGTTAAATGTGAGCCATTTGTCAAATTTGATTTGTCTTGGGATGCCATACCTGGGTATTCGTTTGGTTTGTAGCCACTCAAAGACTGACCTAGCATCCTCCCCTTTTGTTAGTATTGCCTCTACCCATTTGGAGAACCTATCTACTATAACTAGGAGATAGCGTTTGCCTTTAGATAAATTGTCGGGGCCCATGTCGGTGTAGTCTATACTAATATCCTGAAAACATGCATTATGTATTAAGTATGAGCCCATTGGTGTTCGATATGGTTTCTTTGGGTTGTGTCTGTCACAAACATTGCATTCGTCACAAAATAAATCATCGTCATAAAATAAGTCAGACATATTTTTTATGTGAGGGTGCCACCAGATGTGCGAGGCCTTTTTGGAGGGTCTTTAGTTTGCCTTCGTGTGTGGGGCCATGTGTTTCTCATAAAAGTCCTGGGTCCATCAGTGTGGACTGCTTCATGGGCATGGGCTGAGTCTGTATAGATATTCAGTCTTTCCTTTTCCTCTGATGAGGACCTGCGTCAATCCGATGATTTCAGCTAATTGGGCTGATGCTGGTTGAGGGATGATGGCTGATTGAAGGGTGACATCACGAGGTGAGCTGTTTTTTCAATAGCTTTTGCTACTGCAGCAACGTATCTGGAGCATGTTGACTGTCCTACCTCAATGTGGTCAAGTTTGAAGAGTAGTACATCAAGACCCTTCTCTCCCCCTCTTGTTTCTGGAATAGGACGGATGAGGTGAATCCTTCCCTTTCAGAAACATCCAAATGAAACTTGTTATTGTAGTCAGGTGCAGTCAGAGCTGCTGCCGCTGATAGATCTGTTTTCAGGAGTGCTATGGCTGTTGATGCTTCAGCCGTCCAGGCCAGGGGTGCATGGAGGTTCCTTGATCGTAGGATGACCGGTGCTGCCACCCCCTCTGGGCCACACCCAATGGTACAACACCTGATAGGTGGGGTCAGGTGCATCATGTCTTCGTCCCAGTCTGCAGTGTAGAGGCAGTCATCAGTTTCTGTTGCATTGAGTGTGCAATGGATCTCAGCTTGGGGAGTCTTATATGGGTGCAGAGTGTAGATTTGAGCTTTCAGTTGGTTGAACTTAAACTGGATGTGAGGGGTGGCAGGCCCTGTGGGTAGGCATTTTAGCCAGTACACTTCTTGGGCTTCAGACAGTGTGGTCATCGGCAGGAGTGGCATCCTCATCATTCTTACTGGGCGATCAGGTGTTGAAGTGGGAGTGTTGGTTGTAATCTTGCTGCTCCTGCTGCATGTGGCCAGATTCTGGGTGGTTGTATGCTGGCTGTTGCTGATGCATGGGTGTGGGTCCTGGTTGCTGATGTTGCAGAGGTGGGTTTCCCCCACTTCCTCTTGCTCTCCATTGCTGTTGCTGCGGGGAGAGTGGTTTCATGCAATCTCTGGCATAGTGACCGGAAATTCCGCAGTTATAACACTGGTAGTTTCCCTTTCTGGGTTGTCCAGTGAAGGGCCCTCGTTGAGCCCATTGTGGCTGTTGTTGTTGCATGATATACTGCTGTGGGGGAAGGTATTGGGGTGGTTGGGCCCCCCTAGTGGCCGTGAGTGAGGCTGCCTGCTGTTGGATCATCTGAGAGACAGTCTGGGCCACTATTTGGGAGATGTCTGTTTTGGTTCCCGGCTCCTTCGTTTCTTCCGCCACCATCTGTTTCTTAGGTTTTTCTCCTTGTTGTGCTTCCTTCAATTGGAGTTTCAGGAGTTGTACCTGGAGGGACTGCACCTGGCTCTCAGCACCCCCTCTTTCCTTGTTGTGCTGGGTCACATGGTGGTGCACATGCGTATTGAATTGGGTCAGAGGAAGTGCAATCAACCCTACCGTTCCTCTGAGTTTGGTTTTAACATCTCCAGGACACCCGTTGACCACCATTTCCTTCCACATGCTGAGTGTGGTATCAGTGTGATCGAATGGTTCTTCGTGGACCGATCTCCATGTGGTCTTAGCCCTGTCCAGGTATGCTGCAGGTTGCTCACCTGGGTTGATTGTAAAGGAGGATAAGGTGGCATGGTTTCTTTCTGTAGGGTATGCTCTCCGTAGAACTTCCCATAATCTGGTACGGAAGTGGTCTATGGGCAGTGTTGGGGCCCGCCATCCAAGGTCAGCTGCTGTCATGAGGGCCTCCATGGTTCCGTGGTCGGTGGCTCTTGCTAGAAGTGCTTTCATGTCTCCTAGGCAGAGTTGCAGGCCTGACGTAAGTGTCTGCAGTTGAAGTAGCCACGCTGAAGCTCCTCCATGTAGGCTAGGCATCTGTCCCATCAGTGTTGTTAAATCAGTCATTTTCCAGGGCTGGTACTCCACAGTGTGTGCATCACCTGGTGTCGGTCGCAGGGGGTACTGTCCTGCCATCTCCTGCACTCGCTCTCTTCTATCAGCAATTCTGGAGGACCGACGGAGTGTTTCGGACCCCATTGATTCGGTAACTTTGGTTACTGTTCCTCTCATTATGCCTTCCACATGGTAGGCTCCCTCTCTGTTGTTATCTTGGTTAGCTATTAGCTCCCTGAGTTCCTTAGCTCGAGCTATTGATGATTTCAGCAGCTCCTGCATCTTAGTCACGTTTGGAGCTCCCATCGGAGCTGGGGTAAGCACCATGTCAATTTCTTCTTCGTTTTCGATATCCATGTTCTGATGACAGTCCTCCCTATCCGTCTGATAGAAGTGGTTTGAATCTAATCTTGTTTGTAGGTGTCCTCTGGTTTCAGAGGTGAGAGAGTTCACAGAGGAGCATTGCGGCCTCCGTTCCTGGGGGAGGTCTCCTGCTCCTGGAATCCCAGTTTCGAACTGTTCACATACCATATGGCCAGCCGTTATCCCCAGTGTCATTTCCCCTTGGTCTATTCTCAGAACTGGAGCCTGTCTTGTGGGAGGTGCCCTGGGCAGGAATGGGTTGTGTGACGGGCTCCGGTGATTTTGTCCCTTTGAGTATGGCGGGGGCTGAACTGCCTCCATTGTCAATTGTGGATATAGTGAGGGAGAAACGGCCACAGGGGGAGCCGTGGGCAAGTTCTCAGGCGGAGCTTTAACATCCCCCGACGCCACAATAGCCACGCACATCATGTCTGGTGTGTTTTTGGGTAGCACCCTCCTACTCTCCTGTATGGCCCATGTCCCTATCTTGAGCTCCCCCTCCGCTCTCTCTCTCTCTCTCTTGTACCTACTTTTTTGAACCTGTGTATCTTGTTTCTCTCCGCCTCACTCGCTTTTGCATGCTCTACTGCGTCCTCTAATTCTGTCTGCATATCTTGGAGTTTCCCCCCTGTAGGGGGTCCTCCGCTAAAATAACCTGCTTGTGTCCATTTTATCCGTAATCCTTTCCACACTTTCTCCACTTTCCCATACTGTTCTTTACCTCCCGCTCTATCAATCATACTCTGATCTAAATATTCATTGAATTTTAGTTTGGGCGTGGTGGCTGCAGACATTTTATCTAAGTCGTCTGATAATGTGTATAATGCGTTATTTAGGTATATTCAATCCTTACTATGTGGTGTTTATTTCTATCGTTGTATGCTTAGCCCGTCCCTGGTCGAGACCAGGGATGTACTGCTGTACTGGCTATGGCTTATCTCTTCCACCCCCACCCTCGCATACAAAGGGGGTTATCAGTATGTGACGCCCGCCACGTGTGTGTTTCTCCGGTATTTTATTTGAATTTGTTCAGCGATTCGTTTAGGTATTTTCTAGAAATGATTCGGCGATTTCCTTTTGGAACAATATATCAGTGAATATATGCGGTTCTATAACAATTTTCAGAGTAATTCTAGCTCTGTAGGAAATATAGATAGAATTTCTAGACAACTAAGAGTTGTTCAGTGAATTATTTAAATACTTTCTGTAAACAATTCAGTAACTTCCTTTATGAACTTATATCAGTAAATTTGAGCGATTCTATAGCAATTGTCAGAATAATTCTATATCTTTAGGAAATATGGATAGAATAGAAAAACCCAAAAATCAGTGTGTAGCTTTTAGCGTCTGTCAAACAAAGTCTGTACTAAGCTCGGCGGCTTATTTAAATACTTTCTAGAAACAATTCAGTAAGTTCCTTTATGAACTTATATCAGTAAATTCCAGCGATTCTATAGCAATTGTCAGAATAATTTTAAACTTTAGGCAATATCAACAGGAATGAAAAAACGAAAATCAGTATTCCAGCCCGGCTGCTGTCAATCAAAGTTGCACGGCCATTCGATACTAAGGTAGCTTTGTCTATCAGCACGTGTGCCTAATAGCCCAGTTACGTATCCCAACCTAGCGGTTTACTCCGCGACAAGCGTTTCTTTCAATTTAATTTCCCCGGTCTCAGAATCATGGAACGTAAACTTTGGTTCATATGTTTTGTTTGATGTGCAATAGCCACCTCATTCCCGATCTCTGTCTTGTGGAACGCCAAACTTACATATCCTGTATCTACTCGACTACACCTCTTACATAACCTATTAAATAATACACAGCTTTTTTAATAGGGCATTTTTCATGCAGATTCATTCAATCCAACCACACCTCCACAAGACCTATTCGATGTTATATGTATCAACAGGAGATTTTACTTGCAGATTCGGTTCATCTATCATTCAACTATAACCACACCTCCACAAGACCTTATTCGATAGTACAGAACGTATCAAAATAGGACATTTTTACTTGCAGATTCGGTTCATCTATCATTCAACTATAACCACACCTCCACAACACCTTATTCGATAGTACAGAAGGTATCAAAATAGGACATTTTTACTTGCAGATTCGGTTCATCTATCATTCATTCATTCGTATGAAATTCTCATTGAATTTCCAACATCCATAATTGTGTCCTTTACGTGTTAAAACACAGCCACTATTTAACGTCACCTCTATACACAACCCAATACATATATAATTAGGACAGTTTTCTATGCAGATTTCAGAACAAATAGGGTCCCTGGAGGAATTTAACACATTGGTCAATCACAATTCACACATTCCTATTAAAATAACTGAGTATAGGCCAATTAATAAGAATATATAATATATATATATATATATATATATATTTTTTTTTTTTTACAAAACAAGATATCTTTAATCAATGTCTTAGGTTCTTATGTAAAAAATTTTGGGCACCGATTCATACTCACGCCCAGTACTTTCTGATCAAAATTTGGTTTAGGCTATAATACAATATGCAGATTTCGATATAACAGGCTCTGCTCACCTTATATAGAGCGCTCCGATCAGATTTCCTGAGGCAAGATGAATGGCTGGGGAAGTCACTCTTCCGTCTGATTTTTTAGCCGTGATCAGTCTCGTCCTCTCACACTAACTTATAATAGATCGAATTCAAGAATAACCATCCTCTGCTACCAAGTTCTGTTAGTGTTTAAATACTGGAGAGTTGAGACCAAATCACGGACGCTGGACAGAGTGGATTTCAGTTGTAACAAAAGACAGTTTTAATGAGTCAGAGATATCTTGTCCCGCAGTTTTACGTGCACGGACCTAGTTCACATAACTCGGCAAGGAGCCAGGTGAAAAAGAGACCTTATACTACGGTTACATTCATTTTTATACATAGAATAAAGTAGGTGGAGTCTTGTCGTTTCGGTCTTCTTGACTGGTCGGAGGGTTGGAGGCGGGCCTTGCTCTAGCCAGAGCAGAAGCCCCATTGGTGCACAGCAGAGCCTTATCCTGAGCATCCGACCAATAGAGGGGGTCAGTCTTGTGGCTGGGTGTATGTGTTCTTACGACGGAATGTCTTTGTTTATATGAGCTATGTGTATGAATACTTATATAACAAATCTAAAACGAGAGGTAACAGTCATAATATAATGGGCTTAACAGCCAATGTGTATTATTTAACATTACTATTAAAATACTACTCACTTATAGGAATCCCATAAAGCCATAGCCGAAAACCACGCTTTAATCATGTTCAGTAGTTTGCTAACTTTCTGTTCTATTGACAGACCGTCGGCACTGAAGCGCACTGAAGACAACGCAAAGTATGCACCACCCGTTTCGCAACGGAGCCCTGAACTGCAAAGGGGCTCTGTGATATCACTGCGTTCTGGACAGTCCCTATTGAAATGAATGACATCCGGCACAACGCAATGGACTGCTCGGATGTACCGTGAATAAGGCATGAGATCTTGTTTCATTGTGATCGAGCTGCAGGCGTTTAAAGACCTGGTTCTTGTCAGGGAATGAAGGATAGAGACGATATCAGAGGCACAGGCGAAGAGAACTCTGCTGTTTTGGGAGTACTTTACTAGGTTACTTCAGTTGGTATAACAACATTAAGGCCTGTCCATTTAAAATAACATCTAGTTGATCAAATACAGTGTAGACTTTGTTCATTTTGTAAATGACTACTGTAGCTGAATTATTATTATTTTTTTAACGGAACATCTACATAGGCTACAGAGGCCCATTATCAGCAACCATCACTCCTGTGTTTCAAAGGCACGTTGTGTTAGCTAATCCAAGTTTATAATTTTAAAAGGCTAGTTGAACATTAGAAAACCCTTTTGCGGTTGTTAGCACAGTTGAAAACTGTTGTGCTGATGAACCTTTTCACACATACCAACACAAGGGTGTGATCATTCTACAGTGGTCCCTTTAGTGTATGATCAAACCGGTGTGATTAGAATGCGTATTTAGAATGTCCAGTTTCGACTAATGATGCAACAATCAGCATTTGAGCTGGCCACACAGTTTTTTTCAGAAACATTTTGCACAAACAAAGTCCTTACAAAGTTATGTCCAGAATCTGAGCAGTTTATTATTAGAGTAGCTACAACTACAGCATAACACAATCATCCAAACCGGAAAGATGTAGGCTACATTTGTCCTAGACTAACTGAGGAAAGATTGACATAACCATGCGGTCATATTTTTATAACTCTCGGCTGATAAAAACTACAATGTGAATTAGCTAACAGCAATTACTATTTATAATTGATCAAAATCATTGAGTAAAACAATCGAAAGTAATCCGTTTGTGCACGCCGCCATGCTTGTTTTTTCTGCATCAACCAAAGATAATAAGAGACGACAAGATGAGTTTGGTCTGTTTATAGTATGCATGTTGAAGGGGGTGTGTCGTCTACGATCATTCACTTCCCGGAAGTTTACCCGGAACTTTACACCTCATTATAACATCTTTGGTCTGGCAGATTACGTGACACCCAGAATGCATTGTATAATGTCAACAAACAAGGCGCCACACATAGCTGTCAGATAGCTTAGCTAATTATAATTTGTGCAACTTTCCAAAAAGTATTTTACACACATCATAGGTGTCATTACAATATATGCAATAATTGGAGTGCATTATTTGTCACCAGTAACTGAAAACATTAATACAACTGTAAATACATTATGCTCCATACATACATGTATACTGTATACGCCTACAGTAGAAACGACAACACAATACACAGAAAATATGGAACTTTGATAGGAATGTGCACATGTCCAAAGTTAAGTGTAAGGAAAACAACAAGGAAGGCAAAGCGAGCACCAGCAATAAAATGTTACGATTCTTGCAAGATTGCGCAAATATATGCATACTTGACCTGCGCAAACATGAGTGAAGTGCGGTGTGTTCTCCTGGATGGGAGAAGTTGCAATGCTGGAATGGACTACTTCTATGTGAATTAATGAGGCGAAACACACCTCAATTCAAAGTGTTGTTAGAAAATACAACTTGTTATAAAATAATTTCAAATTGACAAATTGAAACAGCCTATAGATAATTTGCAGGCAGAGCGCGTGTTAACTGTCCTGTTGCGTAATAATCACATTTTGGAAAAGTGACATTTTGACATCACATGCATACATCAAACAACTCACGCTGGGGTGACCTTTAGAGATATTTGGAACTCACCTGTGAAAAGGTTAAAGAAGCAATAAAACTGGCCTTTAGACTAGTTGAGTATCTGGAGCATTTGTGGTTTCGATTACAGGCTCAAAATGGCCAGAAACAAAGAACTTTCTTCTGAAACTTGTCAGTCTATTCTTGTTCTGAGAAATGAATGCTATTCCATGCGAGACATTGCCAAGATCTTTTGCCAAGAAACTGAAGATCTCGTACAACGCTGTGTACTACTCCCTTCACAGAACAGCGCAAACTGGCGCTAACCAGAATAGATTGAGGAGTGGGAGGCCCGGGTGCACAACTGAGCAAGAGGACAGGTACAATAGGGTCTAATTTGACAAACAGACGCCTCACAAGTCCTCAACTGGCATCTTCATTAAATAGTACCCGCAAAACACCAGTCTCAACGTCAACAGTGAAGAGGCGACTCCGGGATGCTGGCCTTGTAGACAGAGTTGCAAAGAAAAAGCCATATCTCAGACTGGCCAATAAAAAGAAAAGATTAAGATGGGCAAAAGAACACAGACACTGGACAGAGGAAGATTGGAAAAAAGTGTTATGGACAGACGGATCTAAGTCTGAGGTGTTTGGATCACAAAGAAGAACATTCGTGAGACGCAGAAAAAATGACAAATTGCAGGAGGAGTGCTTGACGCCATCTGTCAAACATGGTGGAGGCAATGTAATGGTCTGGGGGTGCTTTGGTGGTGGTAAAGTGGGAGATTTGTACAGGGTAAAAGGGATCTTGAAGAAGGAAGGCTATCACTCCATTTTGCAACACCATGCCATACCACCCTGTGGACGGCGCCAATTTCCTCCTACAACAGGACAATGACCCAAAGCACAGCTCCAAGCTATGCAATAACTATTTAGTGAAGAAGCAGTCAGCTGGTATTTTGTCTATAATGGAGTGGCCTGCACTGTCACTGGATCTCAAAACCAGTGAGCTGTTGTGGGAGCCAATCCAATTTGTGGGAGGTGCTTCGGGAAGCATGGGGTGAAATCTCTTCAGATTACCTCAACAAATTGACAACTAGAATGCCAAAGGTCTGTAAGGCTGTAATTGCTGCAAATGCAGAGGACACAATTAATATTTAAATTAAAAATCATTATTTATGACCTCGTCAATGTCTTAACTATATTCCCTATTCATTTTGAAACTCATTTCATGTATGTTTTCATGGAAAGCGAGGACATTTCTAAGTGACCCCAAACTTTTGAACTTTAGTGTATATATATATATACATTGTGGAATAATAGTGAAGACATCAAATCTATGAAATAACACACGGAATCATGTAGAAAGCAAAACAGTGTTAAACAAATCTAAATATATTTGAGATTCTTCAAAGTAGCCACCCTTTGCCTTGATGACAGCTTTACACACTCTTGGCATTCTCTCAATCAGCTTTATGAGGTAGTCACCTGGAATGCATTTCAATTAACAGGTGTGCCCTGTTTAAAGTACATTTGTGGAATTTCTTTCCTTTCTAATGCGTTTGAGCCAATCAGTTGTGTTGTGACAAGGTAAGGGTGGTGTTCAGAAGATAGCTCCATTTGGTAAAAGACCAAGTCCATATTATGGAAAGAACAGCTCGAATAAGGAAAGAGAAACGGCAGTCCACCATTACTTTAAGACATGATGGTCAGTCAATCCGGAACATTTCAAGAACTTTAAGTTTCTTCGAGTGCAGTTGCAAAAACAATCAAGCGCTATGATGAAACTGGCTCTCATGAGGACCGCCACAGGAAAGGAAGACCCAGAGTTACCTCTGCTGCAGAGGATACGTTCATTAGAGTTACCAGCCTCAGAAATTGCAGCCCAAATAAATGCTTCACAGAGTTCAAGTAACAAGCACATCTCAACATCAACTGTTCAGAGGAAACTGCATGAATCAGGCCTTCATGGTTGAATTGCTGCAAAGAAACCACTACTAAAGTACACCAATGAGAAGAAGGGACTTGCTTCGGCCAAGAAACACAAGCAATGGAAATCTGTCCTTTGGTCTGATGAGTCCAAATTTTAGATTTCTGGTTCCAACCGCTGTGTCTTTGTGAGAAGCAGAGTAGGTGAACGGATTATCTCTGCATGTGTGGTTCCCACTGTGAAGCATGGAAGAGGAGGTGTGATGTTGTGGGGGTGCTTTGCTGGTGACACTGTCAGTGATTTATTTAGAATTCAAGGCACACTTAACCAGCATGGCTACCACAGCATTCTGCAGCGATACGCCATCCCATCTAGTTTGCACTTAATTTTACCTTTATTTAACTATGCAAGTCAGTTAAGAACAAATTCTTATTTTCAATGACGGCCTAGGAACAGTGGGTTAACTGCCTGTTCAGGGGCAGAACGACAGATTTGTACCTTGTCAGCTCGGGGATTTGAACCTTCCGGTTACTAGTCCAACGCTCTAACCATTAGGCTAACCTGCCGCCCCAAAACTTAGTGGGACTATGATTTGTTTTTCAACAGGACAATGACCCAAAACACACCTCCAGGCTGTGTAAAGGCTATTTGACCAAGGAGAGTGATGGAGTGCTGCATCAGATGACCTAGCCTCCACAATCACCCGACCTCAACCCAATTGAGACGGTTTGGGATAAGTTGGACCGCAGACTGAAAGAAAAGCAGTCAACAAGTGCTCAGCATATGTGGGAACTCCTTCAAGACTGTTGGAAAAGCATTCCAGGTAAAGCTGGTTGAGAGAATGCCAAGAGTGTGCATCATCAAGGCAAAGGGTGGCTACTTTGAAGAACTCAAATATATAATATTTTTTAAATGATTCCATACGAGTTATTTCGTAGTTTTGATATCTTTACTATTATTCTACAATGTAGAAAATAGTGAAACTAAAGGTGTGTCCAAACGTTGGACTGGTACTGTACATACATACTGTATATTGTTACTCATTGTATTTATCCAATTCCTACTTTGGTCGTCTTTCCTTCCAGTTCTCTGCTGCCAATGACTAGAACGAACTGCAAAAATCTCTGAAGCTGGAACGGAAAAATCACTAGCTTTAAGCACCAGCTGTCAGAGCAGCTCCCAGATCACTGCACCTGTACATAGCCCATCTGTAAACAGCCCATCTATCTACCTACCTCATCCCCATACAGTATTTATTAATTTATCTTGCTCCTTTGCACCCCAGTATCTCTACATTCATCTTCTGCACATCTACCATTCCAGTGTTTAAATTGCTATATTGTAATTATTTCGCCACCATGGCCTATTTATTGCCTTACCTCCCTTATCTTACCTCATTTGCACTCACTGTACATAGACTTTTTGTCAGGTCGCAGTTGCAAATGAGAACTTGTTCTCAACTAGCCTACCTGGTTAAATAAAGGTGAAGTATTATACATGAATCAATATTATTTCTCTATTTTATTTCACTCTGCATTGTTGGGAAGGACCCGTAAGTAAGCATTTCACTGTTAGTCTACACCTGTTGTTTACAAAGCATGTGACAAATACAATTTGATTTGAAATGTATTGTGTGATAAAGACAGTCTGAGAATTTCACATGAAGAGGATTTGGCACTCTGACATACCCACTGGTTATATGCCTGTCAAATGATTTATCTCCCACCAAACGCATCCTCTGTGCTGCCAAAAAAACGTATTAAAACAGTACAACTGAGCATCTGCCTGAAAGAATGCTCTTCGCTTCACAAAATGTCATGCACCAAGCGACGAGTTTGTTGTTTTAAGTTATTCCCTTTAACAAGAAGTCATTGGCTCAGTCACGTGGCAGGAGGTTGACTTAAGGAGCTAGTGAATATTATAGAACAGTATGCCGTTTCAGTTGTATTCATTAGTGTGCATCATAGCAAAACTTTTTGCAACAGAAAAAAAACAAGCATTTCTTATTAGACAGATTCAGGTAGTCCCTCCATGTTTCAGTCCATTTGTTTCCGTTTGTTGCCTAATGAATACGACCCAGCTCTCGCATATTCAACCATTCTCTCGTAGCTCACTTGCTCATTCAGGTTACATAGAAGTGTTTTAGTGCTGTGTGTTCAAAGGGCAGCATGTGTACATGTTAGGTCCAGATGAACAGATGATTCCTGCCCTGCTCATTGAGCAGGTAGCTGACTCGTGTTGCCAGTGCCTGTCTCTCCGTGTCCTGCATATGTAAATGCCCTCTGCTCGCCTTTCTCTCTCTCGTTCTCTTTCTCTCTCTTTTTTGTTGAAAAAATGGTGCTGAAGAGGATGGCTGACGTTTTACATTCCCGTAATCAATTGTGTTATTTTGTTCATTTTTTTTAATGCAACTTGTTTTTTGTACTTATTTTGTACATAATGTTGCTGCTACCGTGTCTTATGATAAAATAACTTCTGGACATCAGAACTGGTATTACTCACCACGGACTGGAAGAAGCTTTTTCCTTTAACGAGTCCGATGAGAAAGATATACAGCTCTCCTGGGAACAAGCCCAGATCCCCGTCATTTGTGTGAAGAAAAGAGGACGCAGATCAGGTTGCCTTTTGAGAATCCGTAGGCGAGCGAGTAAGCTCCATTGCCATCAATTCTACTTGCTAACATGCAATCATTGAAAAATAAAATGGGATGACTTACGATTATCCTACCATTAAGAACTGTAATATCCTATGTTTCACCGAGTCGTAGCTGAATGACGACACAGACAATATAGAGCTGGGGGGATTTTCAATGCACCGGCAGAACAGGGAAGCTATGTCTGTTAAGACGATGGGTGGGGGTGTGTGTCTTTTTGTCAATAACAGCTGGTGTGCGATGTCTAACATTAAAAACATCTTGAGGTATTGCTCTCCTGAGGTAGAGTACCTTATGATAAACTGTAGACCATACTATCTACCAAGAGAGTTCTCATTTATATTATTCGTAGCAATCTATTTACCACCACAGACAGATGCTGGCACTAAGAGTGCACTCAAATAACTTTATAAGGCCATAAGCAAACAAGAAAATGCTCATCCAGAAGCGGCGCTCCTAGTGGCCGGGGACTTTAATGCAGGCAAACTTAAATCAGTTAACATATTTTCTACCAGCGCGTCACAAGTGCAACCCCCCAAAATATCTAGACATCATATACTCCACACACAGAAATGCATATAAAGCTCTCCCCGTCCTCCATTTGGCAAATCTGAGGAGTATACCACCTCAGTCATCTGCTTCATCAATAAGTGCATCGATGACGTCGTCCCCACAGTGACCGAATGTACATTTCCCAACCAGAAGCCATGGATTACAGGTAACATCCACATCGAACTAAAGTCTAGAGCTGCCACTTTCAAGGAGCGGGACACTAATCCAGAGGCCTATAAGAAATCCTGCTATGCCCTTAGACGAACCATCAAACAAGCAATACGTCAATACAGGATTAAGATTCAATCCTACCACACTGGCTCTGACGTGCGTCAGATGTGACAGGGCTTGAAAACTATTACAGGCTACAAAGAAAAACCCAGACGCGACCTGGCCAGTGACGCGAGCCTACCAGACGAGCTAAATGCCTTTTTATGCTCGCTTCAAGACAAGCAACACTGAAGCATGCACGAGAGCACCAGCTGTTCTGGAGTACTGTGTGATAACGATCTCGGTAGCCGATGTGAGAAAGACCTTTAAACAGGTCAACATTCACAAAGCCGCTGGGCCAGACGGATTACCAGGACGTTTACTCAAAGCATGCGCGGACCAACTGGCAAGTGTCTTCACTGTAATACCTACATGTTTCAAGCAGACCACCATAGTCCCTGTGCCCAAGGAAGCAAAGGTAACCTGCCTAAATGATTATCGCCCCGTAGTACTCACATTGGTAGCCAGGAAGTGCTTTGAAAGGCTGGTCATGGCTCACATCAACAGCATCCTCCCGGATACTCTAGACCCACTCCAATTCCCATACCACCCCAACAGATCCACAGATGACGCAATCTCAATCGCACTCCACACTTCCCTTTCCCACCTGGACAAAAGGAACATCTATGTGAGAATGTTGTTCATTGACTACAGCTCAGCGCTCAACACCATAGTGCCCACGAAGCTCATCACTAAGCTAAGGACCCTGGGACTAAACACCTCCCTCTGCAACTGGATCCTGGACTTCCTGACGGACTGTCCCAGGTGGTAAGGGTAGGCAACAACATGTCTGCCACGCTGATCCTCAACACTGGGGCCCCTCAGGGGTTTGTACTTAGTCCCCTCCTGTACTCCCTGTTCACCCATGACTGCGTAGCCAAACACGACTCCAACACCATCATTAAGTTTGCTGATACACAACAGTGGTAGGCCTGATCACCGACAACGATGAGACAGCCTATAGGGACCATCCTCGTCTGCAGGACAGTTTGAAGAGGTGTGCACTGCACCATTACTGTCCCAGACATGTACACATTGACAGAGGTTGTTTCAATTACATCAATGTCTAGTGTTCCGAGTTTCCACCCTGTGCCAATACTCTTTCACTTGACACAGGGGTAGTGTGCTCTTATAGCACTGTGCATGGCAGGGGATGGTCTGTGTGGAAAATTAAGTTGCTTACTTTCCCCTCTTTGTAGCAGTCAGCAAATAGTGTCTCTAGATTGTCCATGAGGAGCTTTGTTTTGGTACTACTTCAGTGCAGTGTTTTTTAAATGTTTTATCCATGGGGTACTGTATTGTAATGACCTCTGCACAGGGATACGCCATGGGGGCTTCAAAGGCCTCTGCATTTGGGTGGGGGGGTCTGAAACTCTCCTGCCATTGTTGGGCTCAAGAGTTTTCATACCTCTCACTTCAGTGCTAATTGAAGTTGCAGCAAGGTCAGTTCTGTCCTAGGAGCTAGGTAGCTTAGGAGCCTTATTTATTAAGCTTTATATAACAAAATTACCTAGAGATTATTGTATTTTACTTTTTGGCTTCAGAAGTAGGTTTAGACTGAACATTACTCACTCATTTTGTGTTGGATGGTATTTCCAGGTTCCGCTGTGCTTCCTCTGTAGGTTTTGGTTTGTTAGAAGTTTTTTCTTGATAGTACTTGGTAGTAATAGTCCATTCTGGTAATTTTGTCAAAAATCAACGTGTTAGGTATGGAATTTGGATTTGGATTGAAGGTTTTGATTTTGAGATTAGTATCTTGTTTAAGTCTTATCCAACTGTAATTCTATCTTTTTGCAGAACAACTCAGGAGCCCATGAGCTGTCTCTCTCGCACCAAACAGAATAGACTGAAACAGGGAGGGACTACCTTAACTTGTCCAATAAGAAATGTTTGTTTTGCCGTTGCTTACCCTAATGAATATGACCCTGGTGAACTTGTGAGTTGAGTGGTTGATCTTGACAAAATGATAAAATAATGTATATGTTGAAAGATAATGGTAAAATAATTCCACTCTGAAACCTTATAATTGTATGAAATTTATTAGAATCATAAAATTATAATCTGATGATGTGTGTGGTTTTAGTCAGAATTAGATTAAACAATGTATTTGTATAGTGGAAAAACACAGACTGTCTGAGCAAGGTGTAGCTCAGGATTTGAACTTGTATGTGTGTGCCGAAGAAAAAAACAGAGAACAGTTAAACTGTGTTTGGACCGACCTGGCTAGGTCTCTGAGGAATTTATGATAGCATAGGGAGTACTTCTCAAGGTTTCCCTAATCTCGGGGGAATGGAACTGTCGGCTGGGCAGTGATACACAGTGGTGAGAACTATAGAGAAGGATAAAACTCACCTACTGTTTGTGTGGAAGTATGTGCGTAGGAAACCTACTGTTTGTGTGGAAGTATGTGCGTAGGAAACCTACTGTTTGTTTGGAAGTATGTGCGTAGGATACCTACTGTTTGTGTGGAAGTGTGTGCGTAGGATACCTACTGTTTGTGTGGAAGTGTGTGCGTAGGATACCTACTGTTTGTGTGGAAGTGTGTGCGTAGGATACCTACTGTTTGTGTGGAAGTGTGTGCGTAGGATACCTACTGTTTGTGTGGAAGTATGTGCGTAGGAAACCTACTGTTTGTGTGGAAGTATGTGCGTAGGATACCTACTGTTTGTGTGGAAGTATGTGCGTAGGATACCTACTGTTTGTGTGGAAGTATGTGCGTAGGATACCTACTGTTTGTGTGGAAGTATGTGCGTAGGATACCTACTGTTTGTGTGGAAGTATGTGCGTAGGAAACCTACTGTTTGTGTGGAAGTGTGTGCGTAGGATACCTACTGTTTGTGTGGAAGTATGTGCGTAGGATACCTACTGTTTGTGTGGAAGTATGTGCGTAGGATACCTACTATTTGTGTGGAAGTGTGTGCGTAGGATACCTACTGTTTGTGTGGAAGTGTGTGCGTAGGAAACCTACTGTTTGTGTGGAAGTGTGTGCGTAGGATATCTACTGTTTGTGTGGAAGTGTGTGCGTAGGATATCTACTGTTTGTGTGGAAGTGTGTGCGTAGGAAACCTACTGTTTGTGTGGAAGTGTGTGCGTAGGATATCTACTGTTTGTGTGGAAGTGTGTGCGTAGGATACCTACTGTTTGTGTGGAAGTGTGTGCGTAGGATACCTACTGTTTGTGTGGAAGTGTGTGCGTAGGATACCTACTGTTTGTGTGGAAGTGTGTGCGTAGGATACCTACTGTTTGTGTGGAAGTGTGTGCGTAGGATACCTACTGTTTGTGTGGAAGTGTGTGCGTAGGATACCTACTGTTTGTGTGGAAGTGTGTGCGTAGGATACCTACTGTTTGTGTGGAAGTGTGTGCGTAGGATACTTACTGTTTGTGTGGAAGTGTGTGCGTAGGAAACCTACTGTTTGTGTGGAAGTGTGTGCGTAGAATATCTACTGTTTGTGTGGAAGTGTGTGCGTAGGATATCTACTGTTTGTGTGGAAGTGTGTGCGTAGGATACCTACTGTTTGTGTGGAAGTGTGTGCGTAGGATACCTACTGTTTGTGTGGAAGTGTGTGCGTAGGATATCTACTGTTTGTGTGGAAGTGTGTGCGTAGGATATCTACTGTTTGTGTGGAAGTGTGTGCGTAGGATACCTACTGTTTGTGTGGAAGTGTGTGCGTAGGATACCTACTGTTTGTGTGGAAGTGTGTGCGTAGGATACCTACTGTTTGTGTGGAAGTGTGTGCGTAGGATACCTACTGTTTGTGTGGAAGTGTGTGCGTAGGATACCTACTGTTTGTGTGGAAGTGTGTGCGTAGGATACCTACTGTTTGTGTGGAAGTGTGTGCGTAGGATACCTACTGTTTGTGTGGAAGTGTGTGCGTAGGATACCTACTGTTTGTGTGGAAGTGTGTGCGTAGGATACCTACTGTTTGTGTGGAAGTGTGTGCGTAGGATACCTACTGTTTGTGTGGAAGTGTGTGCGTAGGATACCTACTGTTTGTGTGGAAGTGTGTGCGTAGGATACCTACTGTTTGTGTGGAAGTGTGTGCGTAGGATACCTACTGTTTGTGTGGAAGTGTGTGCGTAGGATACCTACTGTTTGTGTGGAAGTATGTGCGTAGGATACCTACTGTTTGTGTGGAAGTGTGTGCGTAGGAAACCTACTGTTTGTGTGGAAGTGTGTGCGTAGAATATCTACTGTTTGTGTGGAAGTGTGTGCATAGGATATCTACTGTTTGTGTGGAAGTGTGTGCGTAGGATACCTACTGTTTGTGTGGAAGTGTGTGCGTAGGATACCTACTGTTTGTGTGGAAGTGTGTGCGTAGGATATCTACTGTTTGTGTGGAAGTGTGTGCGTAGGATATCTACTGTTTGTGTGGAAGTGTGTGCGTAGGATACCTACTGTTTGTGTGGAAGTGTGTGCGTAGGATACCTACTGTTTGTGTGGAAGTGTGTGCGTAGGATACCTACTGTTTGTGTGGAAGTGTGTGCGTAGGATACCTACTGTTTGTGTGGAAGTGTGTGCGTAGGATACCTACTGTTTGTGTGGAAGTGTGTGCGTAGGATACCTACTGTTTGTGTGGAAGTGTGTGCGTAGGATACCTACTGTTTGTGTGGAAGTGTGTGCGTAGGATACCTACTGTTTGTGTGGAGGTAGGTCCACAGCTATGAAATGGATGTCTTTGTATAATGGACTTTAGAACGTTCTCTGAATAAATGGTTCTAATTTCTTGCATCAGCTGAGTCTTTGCCTAATTATTATTACACCCGTGGTCTTACAAACCTCGGGGATTGGTCAAAGCTATTGATTGATAGTTATTATCAGTGGGATTGAAAATTCTCGTGACACAAAATATTTTCTGAGCCCATCACCAAATTAGCCAGTTAGCCTACGATATGTGTGTTTGATATTAGCAACGGGAAATTGATAGTTACATATCGGGATATTATATTTTCTCTAATTTGTTATACCTGCACCAAAACTCCAGTGTTTTTTCTCCATCTTCTTTTTAAATAGGGAGCCAATTTTGTTTTCATCACTTTTATTTCCATGACTGAACTTTGTCATGGCTCTCTCTCTTGTTTCTCTGCAGCAGACATATGGTAAGCAATATGTTTGGAACATTGAATTGCAATAAAATCACAGTATTGAACCGCAATACATATAGAATCATGAAAATGGCAAAATATCATATCAGCACCTAAGTATCGTGATATAATATCGTACTGTGAGGTCCCTGGCAATTCCCAGCCCTATTTACTATGAGTTGGACAGCTTAGGAAAGCATTGGGGAATACAAGGTCTAATAACATTCTGAACAATAATACCAAGGGGATAGGACATATATACCAATTGAATGAGTAAATACCCCAAAGTCCTACCGGAAATGTGCAGGGGATGAATTTGAAATGTCAGTGAAGTAGGCTCACGTACAGTAGAAGCTGTAGTTTAGGGTCCACCCGGAGACACGATGAGTCCAATCCTACCCAGCCATGTTGTTCTGGAATTTATTCTCTCCAAACACTGCACATTAACAATGATGGCAGACACTATATAAAATTGTCCCACACAACAGTAAAAAGCACCGGGTTGTTTTAATGCTGCAAGCCTCAATGATGTGTGCTCATTGTTGTATAACAAACCCCCTCTCGCACATAGGGCCTTGTTAATTTATCTGTCACCCTCAGCGCAGCGCCTGACTATAATCCCCTATCTGCTGACACTGACAGGGTGCTGCTTCTGTTACTGCTGGTGCTACTGCTGGTGCTGTCTGGGCTATAGAGCTATATCCTGGATGATGATGTTTTAATGTAGCCCCATTACAGCTCGTTTTGCCTTTGTCATAGTCACAGGAATATTTACCCCTTTGACACACGATTAATGGTTTGTTGACTAAGTTGCTTGAGAATACCCTCTCATTAGGTAAAGCATGTGTTATCCCTGGCATTGCCGGCGCGCAAACTGTTTTCTCATTGACATCCTTACACTCCCGTGGCGACAGGAAAGAGCAAGATGTCAAACAGCTTTTCTACAAGGTTCTCAGTATGTGACTGCACTGTACTAGTGGGCCTATTTGCAATGCGCTGCCCCTGTTTGTTGCATAGACAATGATCGTGATTTTAAGTGTCGCTGAAGTGAATTAGAATGTAATTCAAGTGTCAGCATCTGCTATTTGAGGGTGGGCGTGTGGCGTGCCCCTGACAAGAAGAGCCTGCAGATATCAGTGAGGGAGTGAAGAAGATTCCAACAAATGACTGATGACATTGGGATTGGGAAACTGTGGTTGTGACTAGATGGAGTAAAGCTATGACTGGAAGAGACTTTTCGTAGCATGTTAGGAAAGCATTTTAGCTAACCCTAACCCCTTTCCTAACCTTAACCTAATTCTCCTAACCTGCTACATTAATTATCCTAACCTGCTGCGTAAGTTGTCCTAACCTGTTAAGAAAAAGTCCCGGTTGTAGCTGTATTCCACCTAGTCAGAACAGGAAACGGTGCCTTTTTGTTTTGAAGGGGTCAGTCAAAGTCTCTGGTTTTGAGTTGGCTTCATACCTTTGTTTTAAGACCTTAATCATGTTCAGAGTTTGCATTTTCTTGTTAAACACTCAGTCCTCCAGGAATTGGAATCCCTGCAAATTGAGAAAGGATATTTGGATAAGAGCAGTTGATTTTAGAGGAATTGGAAGGGAATCAATTTGGAGGAGAATCAAAGAGAAGCTCTAAAAAAAGGAGGACTCTGTCTTTGCAATCCATGTTCTGAACAACATCCATTGCGGATAGCCTGGAGACTAGGGTCAGTGTCTCTAAACACAATTTTTATTTTACCTTTATTTAACTAGGCAAGTCAGTTAAGAATAAATTCTTATTTTCAATGACGGCCTAGGAACAGTGGGTTAACTACCTGGCATCCATTTTTTCTATCATGGTTCGATGTTGATTTGCATTGGGGTGGCAGGGTAGCCTAGTGGTTAGAGCGTTGGATCTAATTCACTTCAGCGACACTTAAAATCACGATCATTGTCTATGCAACAAACAGGGGCAGCGCATTGCAAATAGGCCCACTAGTACAGTGCAGTCACATAATGAGAAACTTGCAGAAAACGCTCTAACCAGTCCAAAACTCAGATTTGTACCTTGTCAGCTCAGGGATTTGAACTTGCAACCTTCCGGTTACTAGTCCAACGCTCTAACCACTAGGCTACCCTGTCACCCCAATGCAAATCAATATCGCAGGGGAGTAAATATAGGTGAACCATGATAGAAAAAATGGTTCCTATAACTCTGTTTATTCAACGCCGAGTGGTTCAAATTCAGTTCACTTTAAATTACGCCTTTGATTTGGGAGTTAAGGTAATATGTTTTTTTAATAAAAACAATTGGAAGGAAAGTTTTCAATCTGTGAATATTGAATGAAATACATTTTTGCATATGCACAATGGCCATTCTAAAACAAACCAAGATTACAATTTGAAAAATATCATTTAATATACCCCCAAAACAAATTTTCTGTCCATTATCATTTCTAATCAGACTATTCCATGGTGTTCAGTATTGGATTTCTGCATAGTAATTCAGTCAGCCATGCAGAATTCTAAGACATTGTCACCCATCACTTTCTGTCACATTGAATTGTTCTTGACAAGGTCGAGTGCTTAATGTGGTAATGATGACTCATGTACCAAGTGGGGATTTTCAAACTGCGAGGCTCAATGAACTTGATGCTATCGTCTTTGAATGGCCAAGGCCTGGCTGACAAGGCAGCCTCGCACACATATACAGTACACACACACTTACAGTACACACATACATACAGTACACACACACATACAGTACACACACACATACAGTACACACACACATACAGTACACACACACACATACAGTACACACACACATGGCACGCAGAGCCTCTGCTGTCCCTTTTCTATCTCCCATTTCTCTCCATTTACATGTAGCGGTATTTGAGAAACTTCCAGGATGTGATTTAGAGTTAAAACATGTTGTGCACGAAATGCAGATGATAAAAGATTGATGTGGCTAAAATGCGGTGCCCCTGTGGTTTTGAATTTGAAAACACCTTTGCCTACTTGGAGCAGCCAACAGAGTAAAAATGAACAGACAGAGACACGGGTGCCATCAGAAATTGCCTCTGTATTTCAAGGTGCCTCTTGATAACTTTCACTCAATTAAAAAAATAATAATGTTGGGGGGGGAGGGGACGTTACCAACAAATGGCTTGGCTGTGCTTACAGGACAAATATATCATAAATGTGTGGGCTAGTTTCTCACGTTCAACATCTAAAGAAATGCACATGTAGGCTGCCATGTGTGGCTTTGCAAATGGTGAATATTACCTGTATAATTGTATACTGCTTGTCTAATGTGGTATGAAGGTATCCCATTGTGTCAAAGTCATTCAATTGGCTTTGAGATGAACACTCACTCTGTTCACTGTTACTCTGTCTTAGTATCTTGTGTCCTTTGCAGGTGGTGTAGTAGTTCATGATCAATTGTTTAAAACCCAATCTGTTTTCTTTTCACACCCTACTGTTTAACCCCACTACTAATCCTACTAATACTAATGATCTTGGCACACACACATTTAGTCATCTCACTCACTCACTCACTCACTCACTCACTCACTCACTCACTCACTCACTCACTCACGTCTTGTCCTGTGTGTGTGTGTTCCATTGCAGGTGGTGTACTTCCACAACTCTCTTTCTGCCAATCGTGGTGGCTGTGGTGGAGCTGGTGGAGTTTCAGCCCAGGGCAGATGGCTCCCAGCAAGCACTGGGGTGCTGCTAAGACATCCTGCACCTCTTCTCAGCAGGACAGAACCTCAGGCAGGTGAGGGGGACAGAAGGTGATTGGCCCTGTACTGATACACAACATACACCTTAATTACAGTCTTACAGTTTTCCCATCAAGAGCCATGTGATGGATTTTCATAGATTATCAACTCCTCCTTACAGTGCCTTCAAAAAGTATTCAGACCCCTTGACTTTTTCCACATTTGGTTGTGTTACAGCCTGAATTTAATTACATTTATATTTTTGGTCACTGGCCTACACACAGTACTCCATAATGAAAAAAAAATTGAATTATATTTTTTACAAATTAATTACAAATGGATAGATAAAATGTCTTGAGTTAATAAGTATTCAACCCCTTTGTTATAGCAAGACTAAATTAGTTCAGGAGTAAAACTTTGCGTAACAAGTCACAAGTTGTATGGACTTTATGCAATAATAGTGTTTAGCATGATACCCTACACATATACAATTAATTATATGTAAGGTCCCTCAGTCTAGCAGTGAATGTCGAAACACAGATTCAACCGCAAAGACCAGTTTTGTCTTAAATGTACTTGAAAATCTACAGCATGACCTGAAAATTGTTGTCTAGCAATGATCAACAACCAATTTGATGGAGCTTGAAGAATTTTGTAAGGAATAACTGGCAAATGTTGCACAATAAAGTGTGAAAGCTCTTAGAGACTTACCCAGAAAACTCACAGCTGTAGTCACTGCCAAAGATGCTTCTGAAAAGTATTGACTCTGGGGTGTGAATTTCTGAATTTCATTTCCAGTATTCTTGAAGTTTTTTATAAAAACATGTTTTCACTTTGTCTTTATAGGGTATTGTAGAAGAGTATTAGAGCCAAGTGAATAGAAAAACAAAAATAAACAGCGATGGGTGGTGGTACTTGGATTTTCATGGATAGTACTTTAAAATAATGGCAATATGTCGAGAATAGTGGCAATATTTAGAGAATGAACAAACCATGGCAAGTCATGGTGCCTTTCGAATTTGCTACAATATTATCCTCAATCCCCTGCATATGCCAACACCTTGCATAGTATCTTAGATTGTAACAGCTAGTCCAGCAGCCTATATGTCAAAACAAAAAGGTTAACTTACAAATTTGTGCGTAATGGCATGATGTTTTATTCCAATGACGTAACTTCATAGGCCTACGCTTATTATCTTGTGAATGCAAATCACGGATTGCATGGAGACGGATAGTGAATCCCTGTCGGGCTCTTGGGCTGTACCCAAACCCCTGTCATGGACCTTGTAAAGCCAGGGGCAGGAGTTTGGTTAAAGTCCCATATGTGACAGCAATTTTCAGTCCATTACTATAACCTAACAGGTCTAGCCACTAGACTCTATAAGGTGAACAAGTGGTAACCTGAGTTAGCAGTATAGCTGAGACAAATAGCTGTAATGAACACGATGGGAGACAGAGAGCTGGTTTCAAGCGCAGGGCACAGCAGGTGTTTATTTGTAAAGGACCACAGGAGGAGGCAGGTAGCTGGGTCCAGGGGCAGGCAGAAGGTCATACACAGGGGGTCCAAAAAGGCAACAGGACAGGCAGGGAAAAGGCTAGTAACGTCGTCCGGGAGATCAGGCAATAGGTTGATAACAGGAAATCCAATAGGCTAAAGTACAGGCAGGGAATAGGCGTCGTTAGTGAGGCAGGCAAAAATGATCATACATGGTTGGATTAAATTATTGGAAACAGATCTCCGAATAGAAGTGTGTCACAAAACAAACAATACCTCACAATGATGTGGTGCAAAGAACTGAACTAAATAGTGTGTGATAATGACATGCAGGTGCGTGTGATCAGTGATGATGAGGTGATCAGAATTCTGGTGATTGGGATCTAGAGATGAGCTGCGTTGAGGGGATCTACGTGTTTGAGAATGTGAGTTGGAAGCAGACGTCACAATAACAGAGACGATGCCCCTGACTGTTTTAGGATAACCTATGCATCCTTCATTCCTCCCATCCTTGAAGACATCACTGATAGATGGATAATGAAAGGAGATATTACACTAGGCTACCAACCAAGTCAAGTCAGATCAGTGATTATTTCTTTATAGCCTATATATATATATTAAAGATTATTTAAAGAAAGGGAGATTCCATCCATGGATATATTCAAACAGCTCCTCAGATGAGCTGCTTTGCCCATGCAGGAGTGGTCCTTGAGTTGCCTCTCCTCCCACAGACATGTTTGCGTAAAACCCCTGCTTCATTATTCAGTCCTCCCGCAGCCGTTGGATAGGCTTATAATTTACTTTAGCTTGCCCACTGTAACGTATGATTAGCTTACAGGTTAGGTTACTTCAATCTAGTGGGCAGCTATAGGTATATAATGGGCTGCAACATAGCGGTGTTGTAGTGTATTTGGAGAGCAGCTTGACATGGGACATGCACATGCATAGCCCCCAGTCTCCAGGGTCCCAAGATAATTAATTTTATTCAGTAGCCTACTTGCCCAGCCAGGTCACACTTGATACAAGTCAGTATTCGACGTCCATCGATTGGAACAACTTCAAAATGTGATGTTTGAGAAACATGGATGAACGTCTAAGTCTGACGTGAGACTGAAAGCTGGTAGCAGAGTTTATAGTTGTTAGAAAGATAGTTGTTATATGGGGGAAAAACTACCCTCACTAAAGCACTACGGATAAGGTTTGGACACTACGGATAAGGTTTGGACACTACGGATAAGGTAAGGACACTACGGATAAGGTTTGGACACTACGGATAAGGTAAGGACACTACGGATAAGGTAAGGACACTACGGATAAGGTTTGGACACTACGGATAAGGTAAGGACACTACGGATAAGGTTTGGATACTACGGATAAGGTTTGGACACTACGGATAAGGTTTGGACACTACGGATAAGGTAAGGACACTACGGATAAGGTAAGGACACTACGGATAAGGTAAGGACAAGTTGCCATTATGCACAGGTCTTTTGCGAGATGTTCACCTAGGCTATGCAGCAGAACTTGTAGCGAATTTGGAGGGCAGACTGACAGGCATTCAACCCCAGTTCTCTTCTCATTCAGTGACAAGAACGTTTTTTGGTTTGTGCTCATAACGCACCATGGCCTTTAGAAGAGAGTATGTCTATTGTCCTGAAATTACTAGGGGGAAACTGTGTGCGTGCGAGTAATTAGATCATTAGATTGATAAGCATGAGTGCGCAGTGACGCCTGTTTGAACGAATGTATTAGATCATTAGATTGATGGTCATTTGTTTTTACCCCCTGCCCCCCACACACACAACCCTCTTATCTCTACCTACAGTGCATTCGGAAAGTATTTAGACCCCTTGACTTTTTCCATATTTTGATACGTTACAGCCTTATTCTAAAATGGATTAAATCGTTTTTCCCCCTCATCAATCAATACACAATACCCCATAATGACAAAGCAAAAACACGTTTTTAGAATTGTTTGCACATTTATAAAAATGTTACTGAAATTCTACATTTACATAAGTATTCCGACCCTTTACTCAGTACTTTGTTGAAGCACCTATGGCAGCCTTATCGCCTCAGGTCTTCTTGGGTATGACACTACAAGCTTGGCACACCTGCATTTGGGCAGTTTCTCCCATTCTTCTCTGCAGATCTTCTCAAGCTTTGTCAGGTAGAATGGGGAGCATCGCTGCACAGCTATTTTCAGGCCTCTCCAGAGATGTTCAATCGGGTTCAAGTCCTGGCTCTGGCTGGGCCACTCAAGGATATTCAGAGACTTGTCCTGAAGCCACTCCTGCATTGTCTTGGCTGTGGGCTTAGGTTCGTTGTCCTGTTGGAAGGTGAACCTTCACTCTAGTCGGTTAATCTTTCCCTCGATCCTGACTAGTCTCCCAGTTTATGCCGCTGAAAAACATCCCCACAGCATGATGCTGCCACCCACCGTGCTTCACCGTAGGAATGGGGCCAAGTTTCCTTCAGACGTGACTACTTGCATTCAGGCCAGAGAGTTCAATATTGGTTTCATCAGACCAGAGAATCTTGTTTCTCATGGTCTGAGATTCCTTTAGGTGCCTTTTGGCAAACTCCAAGCAAGCTGTCGGGACTTTTACTCAGGAGTGGCTTCCGTCTGGCCCCTCTACCATAAAGGCTGCAGAGATGGTTGTCCTTCTGGAAGGTTCTCCTATCTCCACAGAGGAACTGGAGCTCTGTCAGAGTGACAGTCGGGTTCTTGGTCACCTCCCTGACCAAGGCCCTTCTCCCCAATTTCTCAGTTTGGCCAGGCAGCCAGCTCTAGGAAGAGTCTTGGTGGTTCTAAACTTCTTCCATTTAAGAATTATGGAGGCCGCTGTGTTCTTTGGGGACCTTCAATGCTGGTACAGTTCCCCAGATCTGTGCCTCGACACAATCCTGTCTCTGAGCTCTACGGACAATTCCTTCGACCTCATGGCTTGGTTTTTGCTCTGACATGCACTGTCAACTGTGGGACCTTCTATAGACAGGTGTGTTCCTTTCCAAATCATGTCCAATCAATTGAATTTACCAGAAGTGTACTCCAATCAAGTTGTAGAAACATCTCAAGGATGATCAATGGAAACAGGAAGCACACCTGAGCTCAATTTCGAGTCTTAAAGCAAATGGTCTGAATACTTATGTAAATAAGTCATTTCTGTTTTTTATTTTAATTACATTTGCAAACCTGTTTTTGATTTGTCATTTTGGGGTGTTGTGTGTAGTTGGATGAGGGGAAGAAATAATTGTATACATTTTAGAATAAGGCTGTAATGTAACTAAATGTGGAAAAAGTCGAGGGGTCTGAATACTTTCTGAATGCACTGCACTGAATGCACAGTTCCTTCTGAAAATAATATGTGGCACAACCTCTTCCAGGTCCTAATAATTATTATAATATGGTTATTATGTGCTATGAGAGCAAGGATTTCCTTGTTACTATGTATAGTTTCACCAGTGGCTCGTATAGCAACAGGCAGCCAGGGAGACATGCAATTAACCAATTACCTTAATCTTGAAATATAACTGTGACTTTATTCTCAACATTTTTAGTTTATTCTCAAAATATTGCCTCTTTATTCTCAAAATCCTGCCTCTTATTCTCAAAATATTGCCTATTTATTCTCAAAATCCTGCCTCTTATTCTCAAAATATTGCCTATTTATTCTTGAAATATTGCCAATTTATTCTAAAGTACCATCCTGCAATTTTTTTTTATCCAAGTACCACTTGGCCCTAATACTCATCCTTAGTATTGTGTGTAGATGGGTGAGATTTTTTAACACAACAAAATGTGGAATACATCTAGGGGTTGAGATCAATTCACAATCAATTTAGCACATAAAGGAGGATAAATTGAAATTTCAATTCAACAATAGAAAAATCTTTGCTTCTTGAATTGATACTGAATCAAGACCCCAACTCATTGAGGGAAGGAATAATATAGCTGTTTTGGAATAGAAAAAACCCGGTGTACTTTCCCTTTTAGGAAATAGGTCTATTGAATGTTGTGTAACACTTAAAACGAACATGTATAATACTTTAAAACCTATTATTATTGTGAACGTGTACCTCTATTAGCCTAGTAGGGTGTTTCACATTACATTTGCAAAAACTGCATTGGGCCAGCCATTGTTTTTCCCGTGGAAGAGGAGGAGCATAGAGGCTCTGAAGAGTTCCATTTATAACAGTGGCACATGGCAAGAGTCTTTGGGGGCTCCAAGTTCAAATGATTTGAAATGCTCTTGCCTCCTGCACCTACCTTAAACTTACAGCAAGAAAAGCACCTTTTAATATGAGACAGGCATAGTCACCAAATGTCCACAGAACACAGATAGCTGACAGCTCTCAATTGAAAAAAGGTAGACACAAACTTTTCTACGAAAATGTGAAATTATTAGTAATACAGTATTTCACAAATGTTTCATGTGCATTTGTGTCTATTATGAGTCACTCCCTAAACAACTTGTCTTGATTGATTCTCACCGTCGTTTGTACCACGAAACACCCAGGACCCTGCTCCATCTACTGCCGAGGGATCCTAGCAAGCGTAAGTGTCTTTTATATGCCCTCTTACACCAGTACACCACTGTCAATATTCAGCTTTAACAACCATTAAGGCTGAACCCAAATGGCACCCTATTCCCTTCATAGTGCACTACATTTGATGGGCTCTATAGTGCACTATGAAAGCAGTAGGGTGCCATTTGAGACACATACTAACTTAGATACACAGACAGGCGAACAACTAGGCTAGATCTTACGACCGCCTCATAAACGCTGCAGTCCGCTTTGAAATTCAATTCAACTGGCAGATGTCAACATTGAGTCTCTAAGGAACCCTTGTAGACACACACTAATCCAAGTGGAGTGGGCCGCCCTTGTGTTGAATCTAATTACAACGCGTTTTGTTTTGAGTGTTTAATAAAGAGATACAGTATCAACACCCGAGTACCAATGACAAAGCATGCTAAATCCCAGGGATATTTTAATTGGGAGAGGCGGTGCCACTGTCTGATTACATGTATCATATTTAGTAAGTCTAGTGTGCCACAACCATCTCAGCCAATTTGAATAGAGTGAACACTACTTTAGTGCGTGTTGTAACCAAATGACATAGGAACCATGTTAGAATAGGCCTAACACATTCAGATTTGAGGTATGTAATAGTGTTAAAATGTCATTCGACTGGGTGGAGTAGACAATATCAAAAGGAAGATGCTGATCTTCCACGTTATACAATATACTTACAGCAGCCTGTGGCATGAAATAGGCTATTTGGTCCAAACACATTCACTAGGCTATTCGGTCCAAACACCACTCACTTTTTTGTAGCAAAGTTTGGCTGATGGTATAGAGCTCATTTCAGGCCCTTTAGGAATGTAATTATTTTCAATATGAAAGAAGGCCGGCATTTTACATTTCTTTACAGTGACGGAATAAAACCTACAGTTGAAGTCGAAAGTTTACATACACTTAGGTTGGAGTCATTTAAACTCGTTTTTCTACCACTCCACAAATTTCTTGTCAACAAACTATAGTTTTGGCAAGTCGGTTAGGACATCTACTTTGAGCATGACATAAGTAATTTCTCCGACAATTGTTTACAGACAGATTATTTCACTTATAATTTACTGTATCACATTTCCAGTGGGTCAGAAGTTTACATACAGTAAGTTGACTGTCCCTTTAAACAGATGTATTTCAAGGCCTACCTTCAAACTCAGTGCCTCTTTGCTTGACATCATGGGAAAATCAAAATAAATCAGCCAAGACCTCCACAAGTCTGGTTCATCCTTGGGAGCAATTTCCAAATGCCTGAAGGTACCACGTTCATCTGTACAAACAATAGTACGCAAGTATAAACACCATGGGACCACGCAGCCGTCATAGTACTCAGGAAGGAGACGCATTCTGTCTCCTAGAGAAGAACGTACTTTGGTGCGAAAAGTGCAAATCAATCCCAGAACAACAGCAAAGGACCTTGTGAAGATGCTATAGGAAACAGGTACAAAAGTATCTATATCCACAGTAAAATGAGTCCTATATTGACATAACCTGAAAGGCCACTCAGCAAGGAAGAAGCCACTGCTCCAAAACCACCATAAAAATGCCAGACTACTGTTTGCAACTGCACATGGGGACAAAGATCATACTTTTTGGAGAAATGTCCTCTGGTCTGATGAAACAAAAATACAACTGTTTGGCCATAATGACCATCGTTATGCTTGGAGGAAAAAGGGGGAGGCTTGCAAGCCGAAGAACACCATCCCAACCGTGAAGGACGGGGGTGGCAGCATCATGTTGTGGGGGTGCTTTGCTGCAGGAGGGACTGGTGCACGTCACAAAATAGATGGCATCATGAGGGAGGATAATTATGTGGATATATTGAAGCAACTGAAGACATCAGTCAGGAAGTTAAAGCTTGGTGGCAAATGGGTCTTCCAAATGGACAATGACCCCAAGCATACTTCCAAAGTTGTGGTAAAATGGCTTAAGGAAAACAAAGTCTAGGCATGGAGTGGCCATCACAAAGCCCTGAACTCAAACCTATAGAACATTTGTGGGCAGAACTGAAAAAGTGTGTACGAGCAAGGAGGCCTACAAACCTGGCTCAGTTACACCAACTTTGTCAGGAGGAATGGGCCAAAATTCACACAACTTATTGTGGGAAGCTTGTGGAAGGCTACCCGAAATGCTTGACCCAGGTTAAACAATTTAAAGGCAATGCTACCAAATACTAATTGAGTGTATGTAAACTTCTGGCCCACTGGGAATGTGATGAAAGAAATAAAAGCTTAAATAAATAATTCTCTCTACTATTATTCTGACATTTCACATTCTTAAAATAAAGCGGTTATCCTAACTGACCTAAGACAGGGAATTTGTACTAGGATTAAATGTCAGGAATTGTGAAACTGATTTTAAATGTATTTGGCTAAGGTGTATGTAAACTTCCGACTTCAACTGTATGTATGCAAAGAGTTGCGCAGTAGAATTGCTAATGTTTGAATTACAACATAATAGTCCAAGTAGCCATGTTGGCTATTTTGTAACATGAATATTGGAAAGGCCACTCTCAAATGGACTCCTATGTACATTTAATTATTAAAAGAGTGTCTGTAGGATGCCTTTTTTTGTTTTCATGTCAACGACTAGTACTTCCATGTTTAAGCAGCTCTCTTCTTACCGTCAATGTTGTCCGCACACACACACGGTGACAACACACACACATTCTGTGTGCTGTGAATTAAGACCGCTGTTTACCTTGCTGTCTGGGATAACAAGACCAAACAAAGCAAACCTTAGTGTCGTTCCACCTCAAAAAGTACAAGAAAGAGGATTTCAACAGATTGTTCTGAAATCGGTTATGTTGTTAGAAGCAGATAACATTAGCATTCCTGCAACATTATTTTGTTGAAATATAATTTGATCTCTGAGAAATTAAGCTAACTGATTGCACCCAATTTGGCCATTTTAATTTATAGTACCTAACATCTGATTAGGACTAAACGTTTTCTAACACTGAATAAGACATGAGGAATCCAAAGAAGTGGTCAAAAGTAATCCACAGACCCCCTACACTCCATGCCAATCCCACCCCAACAACAAGTATATTGTATCTGTTCTGTTTGACAAGTAGTATGGAGCTGTGGCTCTGAGTATTGTTTCTTCATCCTATGTAATATATTCTTAGTTTCTTCCTCCCATTCAGAAAAGATGTTGGGTACATGTCCCATCCTACATCCTGATATTACCAGGTCTGACCACTAGATTGTGCTGTTCCTGCTATTAAGTGATTCATTTTTAAAGGGATAGGGTGTAATCAATTAGCTTAAGTTCTCAGAGTTTCCGGAACGCTTAACTTATCGGTTTCTAAATACAGAAATAATTTCAGAACAATCTGAGATGGTAGTCTCATGGCTTGCTGAACTTAACTTTGGACCTCAAAGCCAGTTCCACTGCTTTTTTTCATTCTTCCCCTCTAATCAGGGACCTACCAGATGGGTACAATTCATTATCAGCTAGAACAGCAAACCAGCAGGCTTCAGACCTCGTAGGGTAAGAGTTGAATTCCACTGCCCTATTAATTTTAACAATGGAGACTTTTTTTTTGAGCCGAAGGCCCCAAAAAATGGTTTTGTCCTGTTCTCTTGAGGCAGAGCTTCATCTGCTGTTCATTGGAAGAGCACAATTAAAGCAAAGTATTGTTTACTTCAACGAGGACATGTTGAAAAAGAAGAGTGCTCAAAAGAGGATTTTCAGCAACATTTCTTTCTTGTGGCATAATATGTGGTATTTATTTTTCACGGAGCAAGGATTTTGAGTCCAATGACCTCAGTATACCTCTCCCTCCTCCTCTAGTGTGTACTCCTCACTCCTCTCTAATCATCTTCTCACCCCATAGAGACAGAGAGACAGGGGTCAGGAGTACACGCTCTACACCTGGGACCTCTCCAGTCATTCTATCAAATCGTGTGTGTGCGTCTGCGTGCATGCACGGGTGTGTTCCCAGCATGCCAGGGAGAGTGCCGGTGGGTGGGGGTTACTTGGTGCCAGGAGGAAGGAAAGGGAGCCTCTGTGCTGCCCTGCTTGCCAGCCTCTTCTGTCTATGTTCTCCTGCCCAGTCCCGGCCAGCCGCCACTGCGTACTGCCACCTAAGCCCCTTTGTTGGAGCCACCTGGGGGAAACATGAGATGGGACAAGGGGGGTGGGGAGGGATGATATTTGGTCATTTTGGAGCCTGCTGAAGCTCCTCTCCTTGACTGACCTCTGGGGGTGGGGGGGATCATGGAGGGAGACAGAGAGATAAGGAAAGAGAGGGGGAGATGGGGTTACTTCTAGGCTCACCTAACCTCAACTTCCGGACTGACCATGAGGGTACCAGAGTGTGAGGAGGAGGGAGGAAGAGAGGGAAAAATGGGCTGCTCTTGGGCACACTCGGAGAGAAGGGGAAACAACCAGATGGCACAGTGCTTCTTGGTGCTGTGAGACTACATTGTGTTCACATTACTGTGTTGAAATCCACTTTCAAGTTAAAACTGCCGTGTGTTTTAGCTTGTTATCATCTTTAAGGAAACTCAATTGATTCAGAGTTCAATGTGCCATTTAAAGGTCTGAAATTTCAAATATTTATCTAGCTTTAATGACCACTGTACTGAAAGTATTTAGTTGAGACGTTACTGCTACTCTACTGGAATCTGCTATTTAATTTTTCATTTTGAATAGCCTGAATCAATGCCCCTTTGCTTTTCAGAGACCAACTTGTTTCTGACCCATAAAACCCCTCTTTTCACATGCAGTCCATTTGGTATTCATCTCCATCGGTCTCTTCCCCGTCACCGTTGGAAATCCACCAGCCCTCTGATGCTGCTGAGCTACCTTTAAATGTGTACCTCCGCTTCATCTCCTGCCAAGTTTGCACACCTGACACTAAGGTACCAAGGTGTCTGCTTGAAGAATTTCTGGTTTCCCTAATCCGTGTGATGCATCAGAGAGGCAAGCGTGATGCATTATGAAAAATATAAAATTAATTCTGAAAAAATTACCCAGATCTCACCACCTAGGTGCACATCTGTGTTCAGCTAGCTAGTTGCTTTGAATGTTACATTTTTACCCCTCCACATTTTTTAAAAGTGGAGGGAGAGTCAGTTTTCCAAGAAAGCAGTGCTGTGCTCTGAAAGGGGTGCGCCGCAAGTTTAGCTGCGGCTTCAAGGGAACGTACATGCACAATGCACAACAACGACACAGCAGAAACTGAATACCAGGTTTGATTGAGCCCTAATCGAACATACCACTCAGGGGAGTGACGTGACATGGTGATCATTTAAATGTACTAAGCCATGGAGGTCACTCCTCCCCCATTTGATTATTGAGCTGAATAAAAACCAACCATCAGTTAACCCTCTCAACTTCTCCAAATGTAATACTGGAAGACACTCCCCAAATACATCTTCACTGTCAACCTGATAAAGAGGCGGTCACTGGGAGTGAATGGAGCTTCTATCAATGATCGTCACTGTCTCCGTTGAAGATGTAATTATCAGAGCTGTCAGAGTGAGCGATCACCATGCACGCCACGGCACAAGCCTGGGATGTACTACTGAACACATCAAATTCACTGTGCTGCCTTTCTCAGGTTGTTGCTCAACACCTTAGACTGCGTGTTGATGAAAAGCGTCATGGGGCCGTGTTTTTCATTGGAAGGTGGGTTTGAAGGATACACGTGTCAACCCATCCATCACACCTCAGAGCCGTTTCCTCGTCTGCCGCTCTGCGCTCCTCTCTCCTCCACTCCGGGGATGAGGGAGCCCTTGTCCATGGCAACGAACTGTCATTTCGCACGCCCAGGTTCTCCTGCAAACAGCCCCCCAACGTAATGGAGCATGCACCTCAGCAACCAAATAGAATATTGAGAAATATTGAGAAATGGAAGTGTCGCTTTTTCGAAGTGTCGTGCTCCTTGTTCCTGGCTGGAACGGCAACCTATTTAACACCTGCAGGACGGGTGACAGTTGTTTGTGAGTAGTGACAGGCAATACACTATGTCCCCCATAAAGATGATAGGAATCATATATTCATCTCTAGAGTGGCGGAACATTAGTTCCTCCTGTGACATTGCCTGTAATATGAAAGCGTTTGTGATAAAATTATTAATTGAAACACTGTGTTGTGTGTTATGTTGTGCGGAGAGCAAGCTGTTGCCGGCAATCAATGAAACTCATTTGGTGTGCAGTTTGAAGATTCACCCTGCTCTGGCCCCTGCCATGCACCTCTTCCCCCAGAACATGGTGTCTGGGGAAGAGAACATCCCCGGGGTTACGCCCTCCCCTACAGGTGGGACTACAGTGGAAACCGCAGGCTGTGTTTCCCTCTTAGAGTTAACATTGATGTTATTTGTACAAGGCGGCCCTTTGTCCAACTACTGTATGTCCCGTTCTCTGTCACTTTCATTTTCCATCTAACTCTTTTGAAACTTGCATAAAATGTAAGGCCCCTAGCCTCAATTGGTTTCCATAGAAAATGTGTATGATGTTGGAACTTGGCAGGTCAATACATTTTGACATTTCTGCAAACCAACTCACAAAACATTAAACCGACAAACAATAAAGTGCCTCAGTGCCTTAGTTCACCCAGTAATGCGTTAGCTTACCTTAGTTCAAGCAAACTTGAAAGGCTTTTGTAATGTAATTTAATTATCAGTAATTTAAATTATAATGTAATTTAAATATTTAACTTAAAAACCCCATCTCTGTAAAGGCATTTGAAAGAATCCCAGGGTGCAATCTGGAGGTAATCCTTCAACTCACTTAGCTCTCCTCTGTGGCACCGTCTCCTAATTGAGAAACAAATCAGAGGTGCTGGGAATGTAAACATTAAAGACAATCAGCTGCTCTCATTTGGGCGTTAATTGAAAGTCACGCTTAAAATGTCATTATTTGACATACACTATATATACACACAAAGTATTTGGACACCCCTTAAAATGTGTGGATTTGGCTATTTTAGCCACACCCGTTGACAGGTATATAAAATCGAGCACACCGCCATGCAATCTCCATAGACAAACATTGGCAGTAGAATGGCCTTACTGAAGAGCTCAGTGACTTTCAACATGGCACCGTCATAGGATGCCACTTTCCCAACAAGTCAGTTCATCAAATGTCTGCTCTGCTAGTGCTTCCCCGGTCAACTGTAAGTGCTGTTATTGTGAAATGGAAACGTCTAGGAGCAACAACGGCTCAGCCATGAAGTGGTAGGCCACACAAGCTCACAGAACAGGACCACCGAGTGCTGAAGTACGTAGCGTGTAAAAATTGTCTGCCCCCGGTTGCAACACTCACTACCGAGTTCCAAACTGCCACTGCCATTGGAAGCAATGTCAGCACAAAAACTGTTCATCGTGAGCTTCACCTACATTCCAAGATGGTGTAGCAGTCAGACGTCTTTGTCCTCGTCTTGTCATGTCCCGTGTATATATCTTTTTATATCTTTTTTCTTTGCATATACAACTCATACCAGAGCAAATCGGACTCATTTTGCTCCATATCTCCGGATTCCTGCCTCAAGCCTTGAACCTTTTCACCTGGATCATCGCAGCTAGCTAGCTGCTATTCCGAGTGGCCACTCCTGGCTAACGTCTCTGTCCCGAAGCAAGAACCAATTAGTCTGGAGCTAGCATTTGCTAGGCCCATCTCCTGGCTAACCAAAGAGGTCCATCAGCCACTCCTTGTGCTACAATACCTATTTTGACAATAGGCCTGGACCCCTTTTATTGCCGACACGGAGCCCCATCGATTCACGACTGGAATACCGAAGTATTCTGCCCGAGGGGTTTTTAAACGGGCTCCTCCGTCGCAACGTCCCCTGATTGCCCATCTGATAGCCTGCTAGCCGTGGCCCGCTAGCTGTCTAGAGTATATCGGACTGTTAGCTGAAGAGGCCCATAGGACAAATTCTTCTGGCCACTATACCTATTTTGCCAATTGGCCTGGACCCTTTTACTGGACCACCAGGATCTCAGCGATCATTGCCTCATTGCCTGACAATCACCCCTCATCACTGTCAAATGCTCCCTCAAACATTTCAGCGAGCAGGCCTTTCTAATAGACGGTATCGTGGAAGGAAGCCTGGTTATTCTTTAAAAGTGCTTTCCTCACCATCTTAATTAAATAAGCATGCCCCATTCAAGAAATGTTGAACCAGGAACAGATATAGCCCTTGATTCACTCCAGACCTGACTGCCCTTGACCAGCACAAAAACATCCGCCGCCGCGATATGCAACTTTTCAGGGAAGTTAGGAACCAATATACACAGGCAGTTAGGAAAGCAAAGGCTATTTTTACCACCGATAAATCCGTGATAATTAAGAATTTCAATAAGCATTTTTCAACGGCTGGCCATGCTTTCCACCTGGCTACCCCTACCCACAGCCCTGCACCCCCCACAGCAATTTGCCCAAGCCTCCCCCATTTCTCCTTCACCCAAATCCAGATAGCTGATGTTTTGAAAGAGCTGCAAAATCTGGAACCCTACAAATCAGCCAGGTTAGACAATTTGGGCCCTCTCTTTCTAAAATTATCCGCCGAAATTGTTTCAACCCCTATTACTAGCCTGTTCAACCTCTCTTTCCTATTGTCTGAGATCCCCAAAGACTGGAAAGCTGCCGCGATCATCCTCCTCTTCAAAGGGGAAGACACTCTAGACCCAAACTGCTACAGACCTATATCTATCCTGCCCTGCCTTTCTAAGGTCTTCGAAGGCCAAGTTAAACAGATGACCGACCATTTCGAATCCCACCGTACCTTCTCCGCTATGCAATCTGGTTTCCGAGCTGGTCATGGGTGAACCTCAGCTACGCTCAAGGTCCTAAACGATATCATAACCGCCATCGATAAGAGACAATACTGTGCAGCTGTACTCATCGACTTGGCCAAGGCTTTCGACTCTGTCAATCACCACATTCTTATCGGCAGACTCAACAGCCTTGGTTTCTCAAATGACTGCCTCGCCTGGTTCACCAACTACTTTTCAGACAGAGTTCAGTGTGTCAAATTGGAGGGCCTGTTGTCCGGACCTCTGGCAGTCTCAATGGTGGTGCCACAGGGTTCAATCCTTGCCCGACTCTTTTCTCTGTATACATCAATGATGTCGCTCTTGCTGCTGGTGATTCTCTGATCCACCTTTACGCAGACGACACCATTCTGTATACTTCTGGCCCTTCTTTGGATATGGTGTTAACTAATCTCCAGACGAGCTTCAATGACATACAACTCTCCTTCCGTGGCCTCCAAATGCTCTTGAATGCAAGTAAAACTAAATGCTCTTCAACCGATAGCTGCCCACACCTGCCCGCCTGTCCAGCATCACTACTCTGGATGGTTCTGACTTTGGTATTTGTAGTTGTCCACATATTATAGGTGTCTAAACAGACTCTAAAGTCTCCTTCCAGACTCACATTAAGCATCTCCAATCCAAAATTAAATCTAGAATTGGCTTCCTATTTTGCAACAAAGCATCCTTCACTCATGCTGCCAAACATACCCTCGTAAAACTGACTTTCCTACCGATCCTCGACTTCAAATCAAATCAAATGTATTTATATAGCCCTTCGCACATCAGCTGATATCTCAAAGTGCTGTACAGAAACCCAGCCTAAAACCCCAAACAGCAAGCAATGCAGGTGTAGAAGCAAGGTGGCTAGGAAAAACTCCCTAGAAAGGCCAAAACCTAGGAAGAAACCTAGAGAGGAACCAGGCTATGTGGGGTGGCCAGTCCTCTTCTGGCTGTGCCGGGTGGAGATTATTACAGAACATGGCCAAGATGTTCAAATGTTCATAAATGACCAGCATGGTCAAATAATAATAATCACAGGCAGAACAGTTAAAACTGGAGCAGCAGCACGACCAGGTGGACTGGGGAGGAGTCATCATGTCAGGTAGTCCTGAGGCATGGTCCTAGGGCTCAGGTCTTCCGAGAGAGAGAAAGAAAGAGAGAAAGAGAGAATTAGAGAGAGCACACTTAAATTCACACAAGACACCGGATAGGAGAGGAGAAGTACTCCAGATATAACAAACTGACCCTAGCCCCCCGACACTACTGTAGCATAAATACTGGAGGCTGAGCCAGGAGGGGTCAGGAGACACTGTGGCCCCATCCGATGACACCCCCGGACAGGGCCAAACAGGAAGGATAGGACTTCAGTGATGTCATTTTCAAAATAGCCTCCAACACTCACCTCAGCAATTTGGATGCAGTCTATCACAGTGCCATCCGTTTTGTCACCAAAACCCTATATACTACCCACCACTGCGACCTGTATGCTCTCGTTGGCTGGCCCTAGCTTCATATTTGTCGCCAAAGCCACTGGCTCCAGGTCATCTATAAGTCTTTGCTAGGTAAAGCCCCGCCTTATCTCAGCTCACTCGTCACCATAGCATCAACCACCCGTAGCACGTGCTCCAGCAGGTATATTTCACCGGTCACCCCCAAAGCCAATTCCTCTTTTGGCCGCCTTTCCTTCCAGTTCTCTGCTGCTGGAACGAATTTCAAAAATCACTGTAGCTGGAGACTCATATCTCCCTCACTAGCTTTAAGCACCAGCTGTCGTAGTAGCTCACAGATCACTGCACCTACCTGTACGTAGCCCATCTGTAAATAGCCCATCCAACTACCTCATCCCCATGCTACTATTTATTTTATTTATTTTGCTCCTTTGCACCCCAGTATCTCTACTTGCACACTAATCTTCTGCACATCTATCACTCCAGTGTTCAACTGCTATATTGTAATTATTTCACCACTATGGCCTATTTATTACCTTCCTTATCCTACCTCATTTGCACACACTGTATATAGACTTTTTCTATTTTATTATTGACTGTATGTTTGTTTATTCCATGTGTAACTCTGTGTTGTTGTGTCACACCACTTTGCTTTATCTTGGCCAGGTCGCAGTTGTAAATGAGAACTTGTTCTCAACTAGCCTACCTGGTTAAATAAAGGTTATATAAAAAAAATAAAAAAATGAAATGGGTTCCATTGCCGAGCTGCCGCACACAAGCCTAAGATCACCATGCGCAATGCTGGAGTTATGTAAAGCTCGCCACCCTTTAACTCTGGAGCAGTGGAAATGCGTTTTCTGGAGTGATGAATCACACTTCCCCAACTGGCATTACGACAGACTAATCTGGGTTTGGCGGATGCCAGGAGAATGCTACCTGTCCAAATGCATAGCGCCAACTGTAAAGTTTGTTGGAGGCGGAATAATGGTCTGGGGCTGTTTTTCATGGTTTGGCCCCTTAGTTCCAGTGAAGGGAAATCTTACAATTTGGGGAAGTCTCTTTCCTGTTTCAGCATGACAATGCCCCCGTGCACAAAACTAAGTCCATATAGAAATGGTTTGTCGAGATCGGTGTGGAATAACTTGACTGGCCTTCAGAGTCCTGACCTCAACCCCATTGAACACCTTTGGATGAATTGGAACACCCACGGGGAGCCAGGGCTTATCGCTCAACATCAGTGCCCAACCTCACTAATGCTCTTGTAGCTGTATGGAAACAAGTCCCCGTAGGAATGTTCCAACATTTAGTGGAAAACCTTCCCAGAAGAATGGAGGCTGTTATAGCAGAAAAGGAGGGACCAACTCCATATTAATGCCCATGACTTTGTAATGTGATTTCCGATGAGAAGGTGTCCACATACTTTTGGTCATGTAATGTATGTTCCACTATATTTTGCAGCATGATGGTTTAGCGACAGCATTTCTCACTTCATCTTTTGTGATGTAGGTAGTGATTTGTCTTCAGTGGCATTCTCAAGGAGGCTCTCCCTGTCAACATGCAGTTTTGGGACTCATCCTCAAGTTGAAATGTTGCTTAAAACTGCGTTTTTGAAAGCATGTACAGTAATGACACTTGACAGTGTGGGGCCGAGTCAGCGGAAGGTTTTGGGTAGTTTAGAATCCAACACCCCCCTGCAATATCCCGCTTTGTACTGGAGACGAGTATAATCACCCGTGATTTGGTATCTGACAGAGTCAGAAAGAGGTGATTGTCAGTGATTGAAAGAGGTGATTGCTGTATTACATGGCGGCAGGCAGCTTCACTGATAATCACAGCTCATAAATTGTCCGGTATACCTTTTGAAATCGCTAGTGTTTTACACCCAATATGGATCCACATTTCAGGCAGAACCTATGTTGTGAGATCTTTGGCCTGAGGACCAGTGCCTACTTCATAAATAGTTCAGAAGTGACTCTGTTGGCTTGGCTCAATCGATGGGCAAGTGATTCAGCTGTGGCTGTGATGCATACGCAGCTACCTGTAGCAAAGTAAACTCTTTAGAAACACATTACAAAGAATGGAGCTGTGGGTCCACACTATCTTTTACACAAAGAGCATGCCCTGTTGTCCTGTCTTATCAAGTTGTACCATATGTGCAGATATGCTAGCACTGGAGTCCTTCAAACCGAGAATAAACCAAGTATCATATAAACCTCAAACATCAATTTTGTGAACATGAGTATGAGGACCGACACTGACTTAATTTAACATAAAGTCAGCTCTGGCTAATAGAACATGATTAAACATGATTAAAACCGATAGAGACTGCGTGTTATACTTGATTCACCAACGCTACATGACCAAAAGTATGTGGACACCTGCTCATCGAACATCTCTTTACAAAATCATGAGCATTAATATGGAGTTGGTCCCCCCTTTGCTGATATAACAGCCTCCACTCTTCTGGGAAGGCTTTCCACTAGGTATTGGAACATTGCTGGGGAGACTTCCATTCAGCCACAAGAGCGTTAGTGAGGTCGGGAAACTTTATAGTTGGCACTATGCATTGGGGTAGGTAGAGTTCTCCTGGCATCCGCCAAACCCAGAATCTTCAGGCAGATGGTGAAGTGTGATTTATCACTCCAGAGGACACATTTTCACTGCTCCAGAGTTCAATGGCGGCGAGCTGTTAGAGATAGGGCTGACTTCTGCCCCCTTTGGAGGAATTGGGTACCCATAGTAAACTGAAAAAAAATCTGTCAAAAATTGCTAATATATGCATATAATAATTATTATTGGATAGAAAACACTCTAAAGCTTCTAAAACCGCTGGAATTATGTCTGTAAGTATAGCAGAACTCACAGGGCAGGCATTCTTCCAAACTAGTTTTTGTGGTCATGAAAGTTGGGGCAACTTTGACGTCATCGCCCCCACCCTTCCCAACCAGTTATGGATCTGGGGAGACTTTCTATGTCTTCCACTAGATGTCCTCATTCAGTAGAGCTTTTAATCGTTCAAATCAATTTGGCCCTATGGGAGTGAAATTAGTGTGTGCCACAAGAAAATACCTTGTGCGTTGGGGCGCGAATTTGTCCCGGCCATTCCTTTGTTCCAGCACTCCTGGGAAGAGCTAACGATGACCGGTTGAATAGAAATTTGTTTTTTATGTTTAAAACATCATAAAGCTTGATTCTGCACTTAGTTGACCTGTTTAGTCAACATATAATATGTTATTTTGAAGTTTTGATGCGCAACTTTTCCGGACCAGAGGACATTTTGGGTGCATTTCAGCTGATGTTATTAGCAGTAGCTAATACAAAGACGCAAGAATTGAAACCAAACGATTCTTTGGGTAAGTATGAACCCTTCCAGAACATTCTGAACGAAGACCATCGAAGGTAAGGGAATATTTATGCTGAAATCTGTGTTTCTGTTGACTCCAACATTACGGAGATATTTAGCTTATATCTGAGCGCCGTCTCAGAATATTGAATAGTGTGCGATTTCTGTAACGTTAAAAATAAATGTAACAAAGCGATTGCATAAAGAAGCAGTGTATCTTTCTAACTATATGTAGAACATGTATATTTAGTCAAAGTTTACATTTACGTTATCTTGCCGCGCTACCTAGATTTCCTGCGGACATTTTTGAGTATTTTCTGAACATGAATTCAATGTAAATGGACATTTATGGATATAAATGGCACATTATTGAAAAAAAAAGTGTACTGTGTAACATGTCCTATTTCTGTCATCTGATGAAGATTTTCAAAAGGTTAGTGAATGATTTATTTTTTAATCCTGCGTTTGTTGATTACATGTTTTGGCTATTCAAATGAGCTGTGTCTGGTGGTGGTTTGACATATATATGTGCTATGTTTTCGCCGTAAAACATTTTAGAAATCTGACTTGCTGGCTAGATGAACAAGGTGTTTATCTTTCATTTGAGCTATTGGACTTGTTAATGTGTGGAGGTTAAATATTTCTAAGAATATTTTGCGTTCCATGCGCCACCGTTCCAGCTGAACGTGGGAGGGTAGGTTCCCAGCTGGGAACCATGATCTCTAATCACTCCATCTAACACTTGGCATTGCACAAGGAGAGTTTAGGATTGTGTGTGGTTGCTTGGCCATGGAAACCAATTTCGTGAAGCTCCCAACCAACAGTTACTGCGCTTCAGCACTCGGCGGTCTCGTTCTGTGAGCTTGTGTGACCTACCACTTTGCGATTGAGCCGTTGTTGCTCCTAGATGTTTCCATTTCACAATAACAGCACTTACAGTTGCCCGGAGCAGCTCAAGCAGGGCAGAAATGTGATGAACTGACTTGTTGGAAAGGTGGCATCCTATGACAGTGTCACCTTGAAAGTCACTGAGCTCTTCAGTAAGGCCATTCTACTGCCAATGTTTGTCTATGGAGATCGCATGGCTGTGTGCTCGATGTTATACACCTGTCAGCCACGGGTGTGGCTGAAATGGCCGAATCCACTAATTAGAAGCGGTGTCCACATACTTTTAGTCTAGTATACAAAATTTCAGATTGATGAGGATTGTCACATTTTTTTATTGACAACTTCATGCATAGGCTATAAGACACAAAAGAAACCTGCATTTTCACTATTGCATTACACCTTGTTACTGGTTTTTCCATTTCTTTCTATTTTCATTTATTTTTCGTATTGCTTTTGACGTGCTCATTTGGTTTAAATGGTACTGTTGTCTAAAGGCCAGTTTTATTGCTTCTTTAATTAGAACAACAGTTTTCAGCTGTGCTAACATCATTTCAAAAGGGTCTTCCTTTTAAAATAACAAACTTGGATTAGCTAACATAACGTGCCGTGGGAACACCGGAGTGATGGTTGCTGATAGTGGGCATCTGTACGCCTATGTAGATATTCCGTAAAAAATAATCAGTTTCAGCTACAATAGTCATTTACAACATTAAAGTCTACACTCTATTTCTGATCAGTTTGATGTTATTTTACTGGACAAAAAACTTTGCTTTTCTTTCAAAAACAAGGACATTTATAAGTGACCCCAAACTTTTGAACAGTAGTGTACATTTTTTAAGGGCCAACTGAAATGTTGTCCTTCTTTGTGGAACTTGATCATTATAACCTGACAGTAGCCCAGGTGTGATAAAACATATTGAGTGCCCTTCCCTATACGCATGCTAAAAGTCAGTTGTTAATTTGTTTACTGTGAAATAGTATTTTATCTGGTCAAACACATTTAATTTTTTATTTTTTTTTTTTACAAAAGTTGACTATGGGTGCTACTGACTGTAGCAGGCTGATTGGTCCACTGTTTGAACCAGTAATGGGTGCTTTACTATTCTTGAGGAGCTTTACTATTATGAATGCTTTACTATTCATAATTACCTTTGCTTCCCTCCAGGCCTGAGGGCACACACTTTCCTGTAGGCCTAGATTGAAGAGATGGCAAATATAGTCTGCTAGCATGTTCCAAGTTGTCGGTACCAGGTGTTTTGTCATTATTGATAGACAACAATTCACCTCTTCCACACTCACTTTACACAATAAAAAATTACAATGGTTGTCTTTCAGAATTTGGGCAGTTATACTTGGATATGTGGGGTCTACGTTTGTTGCTGGCATGTTATGCCTATATTTGCTCATCTTGGTAATGAACAGTTGATTCATGTTGTGTGATGAGCTATCTGATTAAATTAAAGATGGAGCCGAGTTTACCTTTCTGCCCAAAATATAATTTAGGGTGCTCAAAGGATTTTTATTATCATCCATCATTGTTTCATAGTACAGTTTTCGTTGAGTTACATGATTTCTTAATTTACAGTACGTTTGCCAATCGGCTGTGCAGCCAGACATATTTGCCATTCCTTTTGCCTCTTCCCTCTCAACCATAAAATGTGTAAATTCCTCATCAATCCACAGGGATTTAGCAGTTTTATAGTAATTTTCCTAATTGGTGCATGCTTATTAGTAACTGGAAAAAGAGATTTCATAAATGCGTCAAGTGTGGCGTCTGGTTGCTCCTCATTACAGACCAGCAAAATATCTTTACATTCAACATAGGAATCACTATATAAAGATATATCAGTTAATAACTGCGCAGTTTGACAATTCCTTAAATATCCGCCCTTTAAGACTTAGTACAAGCGCTCTGAATTATTTTCCCAGTGCAGTTGTGCATGTCCTATCTATCTGTTCTGACTGACTTAAGTGACATGTGCCAGTGGATGGGGATGAGAACTGATATCATGCTGTCAGTCCCTTTATCTCTGTCCCAGTGTTCAGTACTGCTGCTTACCCCGCCACTGAAACCCTGATGGAGCCTATTGAGCCACATGCAGTTCTGATGTTATAAGGGCACAAGGCGAGACCCAGATGCAGACACGGGAGGCAGATGGTTTGAGTCTTGATATTTATTAGACAATCCAAAAGGGGTAGGCAAGAGAATTAGTCGTGGACAATGGGAAAGTAATTCTGCTTTGAAAGTTGATAAACTTGTAACCCTACTTTTGAGAAAATGGCCCTTGAATTTTTGGTACACCTACTGGAGAGCTCTTCTTTGTCTACACCCATTCAGCATCGTTCACACCCTCTTAAGCCTTAGCCCCACCCATCTTTTTAAGGATTCACATGTGAGGCCATGTGCTAAACAGAGTGAGTATAGTAGTGTACTGAACAACCAAAGATTTCAAGACTAAAGGCTGGTTTATACTACGTCTATCAACATGCCCGTAGACAGTTGTCACAGTGACATCATGAACATTCTATTGTCGTCCGACATCAAACTTGCTGTTCTTATTGTGAAAAAGTATAAGCAAAAAAAAGAATGGCTGTGATTTCGCTAGCCAGTTCAAATAATGAACATATCACAGATGACATTGTCTTAACTAGGAAATTAAATTCACAACAAGATCAATATTTACAAGTTAATGGCAAGCTAATTGCATAAAATAGCTTACAGTTGTGAGTGTGATGAAATAAAAGCATTCTACCAGAGATTTTTAGAACTTGGACACTCTCTAGTTTCCCTAACTTTACTGTACATCCTAATTTGTCTTTGGTGCATGTCATGTTGTTATTCACATTACCGTCTCTGGTAACACACTATTCAAATAAAATCTTAGTTTATTTGTCACATGCACAGGATACAGAAGGTGTAAACGGTGCAGTGAAATGGTTACTTGCATTGTGGATTATTTTGTTTAAACATAGCTAGCTAGCCAGCTAAACAATGAACTATAATCCCAACTCATAACATTACTACCATGCATGAATCTGCAGGTTGGTAAAGCTAGCCAGTTAGGTTAAATGTTAGATAGCTAGCTCACAACAGGCTATAACTAGCAATGCATATGGATTTCTGAGATACAAATAATATTACTACACAGACCATACACGTAGCATTAGCTAGCGACCAATACAGCTAGAGTCAGCTAGCTAGCTAACAGTACACTTTAACTTGCAATGATACAACTTTCTGACCAAATTTGAAACATAATATCTCAAAATGTAGCTAGCTAGACTCTCTTACCCGCATACATGGATGAACGCTTCTCCCCCTCTGTCACGGATGCCATGGTTTCCCTTAGTTTGAAGATGTAATCCAGAGACTCCCTCCGCATATTTGCAATCAAATTGCAGAATTTTCTCCATCTTCTTAGCTGTCATACTCTGCTTCCAACAGGTTTTCCACAGATTTCAAAACTCAGTCAACTTCTTCTGTGATGAAAACACTGTTGATCGGTTTCAGAAGAGTCTACAAAGTCTGGTTCAATTAAAATGTTTTTACCTAAATCAGGGATTTCCTCATCGAGTCCGAGTAAGTCAGCATGGTACGATCATCCTCCAGAAAGTGGAGAGCATTAGCAACACTTCTGCAGTTCTTTGTGATATCTTTCAAAAAAGGTGCGTTAGAAAGGATTATCTACACATAGTTGAGCAGCTCATGTTATAAACCGACGCATGCTGCAGACCAATCCAAACTCATCTCTAGGCATGTCCAGCCCATCCATTAACTCAGCCAATCACGGTAGTGGGAAGGTTTGTGTCTTTTTCTGTGGCTCAACCAACTAGGCTCAATTTAATAATTGTCTTCATATTTACAGATGGCATACAAGTTTGTTATTAAGGCCCATGAAAGTTAACATGTTCCAGAAGGTATTCTACAAAACAAAACTACATTTTGATAAAACATTTATGCTTATGTTCAAATGCCTCTCCTGTGAAGTAGTGACACGCAACATACGCCTAGTTTCCTGAATCAAGTCACATTTATGGACTACAAAAGCTAGGACATAGACGTGTGAATCTTTTAGAAATTAGAGATAATTATGCCTAGCCATTAAAGTAGAATTTTAGGTCGAGCTTTTCCACTTTATAAATGCTCAGTCAGTACGGTTTGAACCTGTGAACTTGAATACAATGAGGGAAATGAAGAGTCAAAGCTAGCAGGTCTACATTTTTCTCTGTAATACATGTACTCTTACATTGATCAGCTCAAAAATTTCCCTCAGGTATTTAAAAAGTCTCTGCATCAATCTGTCATTGAAAAGCACTGTAAAGAACAAGCCAAACAAAAGACCCACCGGTACATGGATTTCTCATTGACATCTCCTAGGAAGCACGCTAATGATGGTTGTCGCTCGAAGGATTTTAATTAGGATGTTATTGGACAGGGGAGCGTGCATCATTTATAGATTGAGTGGACAATCAATTGCGATTCGGGTGGCCTTTAACATGATTACCAACAGAACAATGTCTTCATTAAAAATCCTCCTGCGTCTAACAAGCTACACACACTGGGCCTAGCTCACTTTGAAACAACCTATGAGAAACACATCACTGGTAGAGTAGAAGAGGCTGAAGTACTCAAATGGAAGACTGCCAGTGGAAAATACTTCCTTTGGCTTTTGTGAGTCAACACCAGTGTTGTGATGAAATTAATCCCTTGTGATGAAATGAAACTTCATTGGGGCTTTTGCGCTCTTCGCGGTGTGTCGTCTTAAGGAAGGTTGCTACTATGCAGTATTGAGTGTGTGACTCCTGCTAGTGCTAGATTGTTATCATCAAGCTGGGATGTGATGCTGACACCTTACGTGCTGCATCAGCCTCAAGTGCTCAGTTGCAGTTGGAAAAGGGAGGGGTAGATGGGTGAAAGACAGACAAAGGAGATAAAGAGAACGGTGGATGTGAAGGAAGAGATGCTCTTTGTTTTCTCTTTCCAAAATGTCTCACTTTACAGTTCCCAAACACATTGTATCGAGACCAACACAATATTGAGAATGCAACATACAGTATAAAGGCCTTGTGGATCTGTCTTTTTAGAAGGTCTTCTGTAGCTAGATGTCATGGCTTTGTTGTAGTGCAATGAGAATGCCAACACTTACCTAACTGCTAATCAAATCAAATCAAATTTTATTTGTCACATACACATGGTTAGCAGATGTTAATGCGAGTGTAGCGAAATGCTTGTGCTTCTAGTTCCGACAATGCAGTAATAACAAGTAATCTAACTAACAATTCCAAAACTACTGTCTTGTACACAGTGTAAGGGGATAAAGAATATGTACATAAGGATATATGAATGAGTGATGGTACAGAGCAGCATAGGCAAGATACAGTAGATGGTATCGGGTACAGTATGTACAAATGAGATGAGTATGTAAACAAAGTGGCATAGTATAGTATAAAGTGGCTAGTGATACATGTATTACATAAGGATACCGTCGATGATATAGAGTACAGTATATACGTATGCGTATGAGATGAATAATGTAGGGTAAGTAACATTTATATAAGGTAGCATTGTTTAAAGTGGCTAGTGATATATTTACATCATTTCCCATCAATTCCCATTATTAAAGTGGCTGGAGTTGAGTCAGTGTCAGTGTGTTGGCAGCAGCCACTCAGTGTTAGTGGTGGCTGTTTAACAGTCTGATGGCCTTGAGATAGAAGCTGTTTTTCAGTCTCTCGGTCCCAGCTTTGATGCACCTGTACTGACCTCGCCTTCTGGATGATAGCGGGGTGAACAGGCAGTGGCTCGGGTGGTTGATGTCCTTGATGATCTTTATGGCCTTCCTGTGACATCGGGTGGTGTAGGTGTCCTGGAGGGCAGGTAGTTTGCCCCCGGTGATGCGTTGTGCAGACCTCACTACCCTCTGGAGAGCCTTACGGTTGAGGGCGGTGCAGTTGCCATACCAGGCGGTGATACAGCCCGCCAGGATGCTCTCGATTGTGCATCTGTAGAAGTTTGTGAGTGCTTTTGGTGACAAGCCGAATTTCTTCAGCCTCCTGAGGTTGAAGAGGCGCTGCTGGGCCTTCTTCACGATGCTGTCTGTGTGAGTGGACCAATTCAGTTTGTCTGTGATGTGTATGCCGAGGAACTTAAAACTTGCTACCCTCTCCACTACTGTTCCATCGATGTGGATAGGGGGGTGTTCCCTCTGCTGTTTCCTGAAGTCCACAATCATCTCCTTAGTTTTGTTGACGTTGAGTGTGAGGTTGTTTTCCTGACACCACACTCCGAGGGCCCTCACCTCCTCCCTGTAGGCCGTCTCATCGTTGTTGGTAATCAAGCCTACCACTGTTGTGTCGTCCGCAAACTTGATGATTGAGTTGGAGGCGTGCGTGGCCACGCAGTCGTGGGTGAACAGGGAGTACAGGAGAGGGCTCAGAACGCAACCTTGTGGGGCCCCAGTGTTGAGGATCAGCGGGGAGGAGATGTTGTTGCCTACCCTCACCACCTGGGGGCGGCCCGTCAGGAAGTCCAGTACCCAGTTGCACAGGGCGGGGTCGAGACCCAGGGTCTCGAGCTTGATGACGAGCTTGGAGGGTACTATGGTGTTGAATGCCGAGCTGTAGTCGATGAACAGCATTCTCACATAGGTATTCCTCTTGTCCAGATGGGTTAGGGCAGTGTGCAGTGTGGTTGAGATTGCATCGTCTGTGGACCTATTTGGGCGGTAAGCAAATTGGAGTGGGTCTAGGGTGTCAGGTAGGGTGGAGGTGATATGGTCCTTGACTAGTCTCTCAAAGCACTTCATGATGACGGATGTGAGTGCTACGGGGCGGTAGTCATTTAGCTCAGTTACCTTAGCTTTCTTGGGAACAGGAACAATGGTGGCCCTCTTGAAGCATGTGGGAACAGCAGACTGGTATAGGGATTGATTGAATATGTCCGTAAACACACCGGCCAGCTGGTCTGCGCATGCTCTGAGGGCGCGGCTGGGGATGCCATCTGGGCCTGCAGCCTTGCGAGGGTTAACACGTTTAAATGTCTTACTCACCTCGGCTGCAGTGAAGGAGAGACCGCATGTTTTCGTTGCAGGCCGTGTCAGTGGCACTGTATTGTCCTCAAAGCGGGCAAAAAAGTTATTTAGTCTGCCTGGGAGCAAGACATCCTGGTCCGTGACTGGGCTGGGTTTCTTCCTGTAGTCCGTGATTGACTGTAGACCCTGCCACATGCCTCTTGTGTCTGAGCCGTTGAATTGAGATTCTACTTTGTCTCTGTACTGGCGCTTAGCTTGTTTGATAGCCTTGCGGAGGGAATAGCTGCACTGTTTGTATTCGGTCATGTTACCAGACACCTTGCCCTGATTAAAAGCAGTGGTTCGCGCTTTCAGTTTCACACGAATGCTGCCATCAATCCACGGTTTCTGGTTAGGGAATGTTTTAATCGTTGCTATGGGAACGACATCTTCAACGCACGTTCTAATGAACTCGCACACCGAATCAGCGTATTCGTCAATGTTGTTATCTGACGCAATACGAAACATCTCCCAGTCCACGTGATGGAAGCAGTCTTGGAGTGTGGAGTCAGCTTGGTCGGACCAGCGTTGGACAGACCTCAGCGTGGGAGCCTCTTGTTTTAGTTTCTGTCTGTAGGCAGGGATCAACAAAATGGAGTCGTGGTCAGCTTTTCCGAAAGGGGGGCGGGGCAGGGCCTTATATGCGTCGGGGAAGTTAGAGTAACAATGGTCCAAGGTCTTCCCTCCCCTGGTTGCGCAATCGATATGCTGATAAAATTTGGGGAGTCTTGTTTTCAGATTAGCCTTGTTAAAATCCCCAGCTACAATGAATGCAGCCTCCGGATAAATTGTTTCCAGTTTGCAGAGAGTTAAATAAAGTTTGTTCAGAGCCATCGATGTGTCTGCTTGGGGGGGGATATATACGGCTGTGATTATAATCGAAGAGAATTCTCTTGGTAGATAATGCGGTCTACATTTGATTGTGAGGAATTCTAAATCAGGTGAACAGAAGGATTTGAGTTCCTGTATGTTTCTTTCATCGCACCATGTCACGTTAGTCATAAGGCATACGCCCCCGCCCCTCTTTTTACCAGAAAGATGTTTTTTCCTGTCTGCGCGATGCGTGGAGAAACCTGTTGGCTGCACCGCTTCGGATTGCGTCTCTCCAGTAAGCCACGTTTCCGTGAAGCAAAGAACGTTACAGTCTCTGATGTCCCTCTGGAATGCTACCCTTGCTCGGATTTCATCAACCTTGTTGTCAAGAGACTGGACATTGGCAAGAAGAATGCTAGGGAGTGGTGTGCGCTGTGCCCGTCTCCGGAGTCTGACCAGAAGACCGCCTCGTTTCCCTCTCTTTCGGAGTCGTTTTTTTGGGTCGCTGCATAGGATCCACTCCGTTGTCCTGTTTGTAAGGCAGAACACAGGATCCGCGTCGCGAAAAACATATTCTTGGTCGTACTGATGGTGAGTTGATGCTGATCTTATATTCAGTAGTTCTTCTCGACTGTATGTAATGAAACCTAAGATGACCTGGGGTACTAATGTAAGAAATAACACGTAAAAAAACAAAAAACTGCATAGTTTCCTAGGAACGCGAAGCGAGGCGGCCATCTCTGTCGGCGCCGGAAGTAATGGAAGCTATTTTGACAAACTATTTTATTTTGTGCGTTCTGCAGCTTGAGCTATAACTTTGTGGCTCTTACAACCCTTTTTAATAAGGTAGGGTAGAGAGTTGGTCAAAGTGCTATCTTTATTTGGTACTTCTTAACAAAGGCCCCAGGCTTGGGGACACTGAAACATTATTTGCCCAATCTCCCCCTGGATGCTCTCACAGCCAGCAGAGCTCCTAAACCTAGAGCAATGAATCAGGCTCACTTTCAGTCAGGACCCATTATGTTTGTATCATATGTCTTGGTGAGGGATCAAAGGACCAAAGGGGAGCGGGAGAAAAAGGAGCAAGAGGACAAACACTGTGCCGCAGGCAAAACAGCATGCCCCAAGGCAAATCTCATCAATTGAGAGAAGCAAAGCAGTTTTCATTCCCCCCCTGCAAAAAGCAAACGGGATCAAAGTAGGACTGCCCCTGCCGTTCATGTGCCAAAGAAAACCCCCAAAAGTGAAACATTACTCTGAAAAATCGCATTGAGAATACTTGGGCGGGTTAGGGTATGTCTCTACATACGCCAACCGATTCTTGCTATCCATAATAATTACAACCACCAATGCAGATCATAGAACGAGCTGTGTGATTGGATAAAGTAGGGCTACCGCATTTATAAAGCCTCTCTCCCCTCTCCCTCACTCGAATAAGAAGATGACTATTCTCCATTAACTTGGAGAGACTGGAAACGTACTATATCTTAATGCTTAAAACCCAACACCCCTAGACACACACACACCCTAGAGGTTTGAAGCAATGGGTCTGCCGGAGTTCAGCGTCCCCAGAACAATTATAGGGGTTATGTGCCTTGCTCAAGGGCTCAATGGCAGGGAATGATACCAGCAACCCTCCGTTTTCCGGCTCACTCCGCACCAGATTTTTCCAGTCGGAGCTCGGTTTTGAACTGGCAACTTTCCCATTGTTGGCCCGCTTCTCTTACTGCTAGGCTACCTGCTGCCCCAATACAGAGTCTCTGTATCTAGCCTTCTCTAACTGCTAGGCTACCTGCTGCCCCCATACAGATTATCTGTACCTAGCCTATCTACAGTTTATGATTTGATTGTGGTTCTACGATGATGATTGAAACCTTTATTTGCCCCAAAGGAAATTTGTTTTGCTAAACAATGAGCAATGATTTATTTAAAAGATACAAAAAGAAAGACCTGTGTGTTCCAGGAAACATCTGGACCTTCCAATAACCTTCTAATAATGAGCTGAGGTTAGCACTGGAGGTGTCCAGACTCAACATGCTGTATCAACAACTATAATGCAAGAATACTCAAATCAATAATGGTGATCTTTTAATAATCTTCTAGCGCGTGTTGTCTAACTTTAACTGTCAAAACAAATGGGCATCAGGGAATTGGCGTGGGTGGCCGCCATCGACAGAACCCTCCTGTCGAGGAGTGTGATCAATAGACATTACCTCCTCCTGAAATATTTCCTTATGTTAATGTCCTCCTGGCAGTGATTTAGTGTCTGGTCGAGTTGGAGTCGTTTATTAGACAGCCTTCCCTGACATTTCAATCTCAAGTGACCTGTAACCCTATGGGCCTTGGTCAAAAGTAGTGCACTACATGAATGAATAGGGTGCCATTTTAGATGCAGCCCTCCACTGAAACCTCAACCACCCTAACCAAAGCAGTATCCTCTCCTGTGGAACAAAATAAGAAGGGGGCAACAACAAATAATTGGGGACTTTTGTAAGCCGTCTATATTGCTTCAACTTGTGATATTTTCTGGTAGTGAATCGTGGGCTGCGTTTTCACCAGCAGGGCAATGTGATTCATCAGCGGAAGCAATGTGCCAGTGAAAATGTGTTAAGGAGCAGAGGAGTGGGCGTATGACAACGGCATGCTAATGACGGGAAGAATGAGTCACCTCGGTATGAGGGAGCTATATCTCCAAGATTAGTACTGAAAGATAATCTTTCAAAAATAATCAGCCTTTGAGATCCAGGAGCAATTAAATTATTTAGCTGATTATACATCTCAATTTAACTCAACTGTTTCAGAGAGGGTCCCACATTCTTCAGATGAATGCACAGACATAGCCCCTTATTGAGATTGTGCTGACATTTGTTTTATTCAGGATTGACTCTGCCTTTTGTTATGACCTGTTTTAACACATTCCGTTACATTGCAACTTGCTGAACTTTGATATTAATCACAGTTAGGCACAATCCAAACACCCCCCATCCCCCGGCAATGGGACATCAAGTCATTCGTGCACATGCACATCAGAAGCCGCCAATGGATAGCCTACCATGTGATTAATTGACAATGAGCCATGTGTTTTTCCCCATTCCTGTACTGGCGGAATTAATAGCATTCCTTATACAGTACCAGTCAAAAGTTTGGACACACCTACTCATTCATGTTTTTTCTTTATTTTTACTATTTTTCTACATTGTAGAATAATAGTGAAGACATCAAATCTATGAAATAACACAATCATGTAGTAACCAAAAAAGTGTTAAACGAATCAAAATATATTTGGGATTCTTCAAAGTAGCCACCCTTTTCCTTGATGACAGCTTTGCACAGTCTTGGTATTCTCTCAACCAGCTTCATCTGGAATGCTTTTCCAACAGTCTTGAAGGATTTCCTAAATATGCTGAGCACTTGTTGGCTGCTTTTCCTTCACTCTGCAATCCAACTCATCCCAAACCATCTCAACTGGGTTGAGGTTGGGTGATTGTGGAGGCCAGGTCATCTGATGCAGCACTCTATCACTCTCCTTCTTGCTCAAATAGCCTTTACGTAGCCTGGAGGTGTGTTGAGTCATTGTCCCGTTGAAAAACCAATGACAGTCCCACTAAGCGCAAACCAGGTGGGATGGCGAATCGCTGCAGAATGCTGTGGTAGCCATGCTGGTTAAGTGTGCCTTAAATTCTAAATAAATCAGCGACAGTGTCACCAGCAAAGCACCATCACACCACCTCCGCCATGCTTCACGGTGGGAACTACACATGCAGAGATAATTTTGGTTCCAACTTGAGCGGTTGGAACCAAAATGAACTTATCCTCTGCAGCAGAGGTAACTCTGGGTCTTCTTTTCCTGTGGCGGTCCTCATGAAAGCCAGTTTCATCTTAGCGCTTGATGGTTTTTGCGACTGCACTTCAATAAACTTTCAAAGTTCTTAAGATTTTCTGCATTGACTAACCTTCATTTCTTTAAGTAATGATGGACTGTCATTTCTCTTTGCTTATTTGACCTGTTCTTGTGATAATATGGACTTGGTCTTTTACCAAATAGGGCTATATTCTGTATACCACCCCTACCGTGTTACAACACAACTGATTGGCTCAAACACATTAAGAAGGAAGGAAATTCCACAAATGTACTTTTAAAATGACACACCTGTTAATTGAAATACATTCCAGGTGACTACCCCATGAAGCTGCTTGAGAGAATGCCAAGAGTGTGAAAAGCTGGCATCAAGGCATAGGGTGCCTACTTTAAAGAATCTCAAATATTATTATTTATTATTATTTTTTACTTTATTTTATTAGTTTATTTGGTAAAATTTTTCTTAACTCTTTCTTGAACTGTACTGTTGGTTAAGGGCTTGTAAGGAAGCATTTCACAGTAAGGTCTACACATGTATTCGGCGCATGTGACAAATACAGTTTTATTTGAAATATAAAATATTTTTTGATTTGTTTAACACTTTTTTGGTTACCGTGTGTTATTTCATAGTTTTGATGTCTTCACTATTATTCTACAATGTAGAAAATAGTAAAAATAAAAACCCTGTAATGAGTTGGTGTCCAAACTTTTGACTGCTACCGTATATCTCCTGTAACAAATACGTACTTAATATATGAGAACAGGAAAACTACAATGTGCCCATCATGTACAAATCCTTGTAACGGTTCTCTTGAGTTGAAGGAGAGGCGGACCAAAATGCAGCATGGTTTCTATTCATGGTTCTTTAATAAAGCACTTCACATGAACAGACTAAACAAAACAAGAACCGTGAAAAAACCCAAAACAGCCCTATCTGGTGCAAACACAGAGACAGGAACAATCACCCACAAAACCCAACACCAAACAGGCTACCTAAATATGGTTCCCAATCAGAGACAATGACTAACACCTGCCTCTGATTGAGAACCATATCAGGCCAAACATAGAAATAGACAAACTAGACATGTAACATACAATGCCCACTCAGACAATCCTCTGGATTTGGTTCAATGTGGAGTAATACTGAAACAGGACTTTCATTCCATAATAGTAGTTTGATATTAACTCATCGCATTTCCTTCACTAAGGAATTCTCTGCAATTTCTGGTGGATTAATGATTAACCGTTGTCAGCTAACTAGTCTTTAATAAAGAAAAGAGTTAGCTAAGTTACTTCAGCTGCATTGCATGACAAATATCTTCAGTCTCTAGCGTTACCCTTACTACAATAAAGAACTAGATGTATTACATTCACTGGGTTTCACAAGTTGACAGCCTAGTTTGCTGGTTTGCTCAGGAGTCCTTAAAACATGAAACAACCCAAATTACAAATGTCAAATGCCCATAGCTATAGCAAGCTACAGTGCCTTGCAAAAGTGTTCATCCCCCTTGAAGTTTTTCCTGTTTTGTTGGATTACAACCTGTAATTTAAATTTAAATAGATTTTTATCTGGATTTCATGTAATGGACATACATGATGAAGTGAAATGGAAGAAAATAAATAAAAATAAAACGGAAAAGTCGTTTGTGCGTATGTATTCACCCCCTTTGCTGTGAAGCCCCCAAATAAGATCTGGTGCATCCAATTACCTTCAGAACTCACATAATTAGTTAGATTGCACACAGGTGGACTTTATTTAAGTGTCACATGATCTCAGTATATAAACACCTGTTCTGAAAGGCCCCAGAGTCTGCAACACCACTAAGCAAGCGGCACCACCAAGCAAGCAGCACCATGAATACCAAGGAGCTCTCCTAACAGGTCAGGGACAAGGTTGTGGAGAAGTACAGATCAGGGTTGGGTTACAAAAAATATCAAAAACTTTGAACATCCCACTGAGCACCATTTAAATCCATTATTAAAAAATTGAAAGAATATGGCACCACAACAAACCTGCCAAGAGAGGGCCGCCACCAAAACTCACAGACCAGGCAAGGAGGGCATTAATCAGCGAGGCAACAAAGAGAACAAGATAACTCTGAAGGAGCTGCAAAGCTCCACAGCGGCGATTGGGGTATCTGTCCATAGGACCACTTTAAGGCATACACTCCACAGAGATGGGATTTATGGAAGAGTGGCCAGAAAAAAACATTGCAAACACGTTTGTTGTTCGCCAAAAGGCATGTGGGAGACTCCCCAAACATATGGAAGAAGGTACTCTGGTCAGATGAGACTCAAATTTTATCTTTTTGGCCATCAAGGAAAACACTGTCTGGTGCAAACACAAAACCTCTCATCATCCCGAGAATACTATCCCCACAATGAAGCATGGTGGTGGCAGCATCATGCTTGAGGATGTTTGTCCATCGCCAGGGACTGGGAAACTGGTAAGAATTGAAAGATTGATGGATGGCGCTAAATACAAGGAAATTATTGAGGGAAACCTGTTTCAGTCTTCTAGAGATTTGAAACTGGGACGGAGGTTCACCTTCCAGCAGGACAATGACCCTAAGCATACTGTTAAAGCAACACTTGAGTGGTTTAAGGGGAAACATGTAAATGTCTTGGAATTGCCTAGTCAAAGCACAGACGTCAATCCAATTGAGAATCTGTTGTATGACTTAAAGATGGCTGTACACCAGTGGAACCCATCCAACTTGAAGGAGCTGGAGCAGTTTTGCCTTGAAGAATGGGTCAAAAATCACAGTGGCTAGATGTGTCAAGCCTATAGAGACATACCCCAAGAGACTTGCAGCTGTAGTTGCTGCAAAAGGTGTCTCTACAAAGTGGGGGGGGGGGGGGAATAGTTATGCACGCTCAAGTTTTCCATTTTTTTTGTCTTTCTTGTTTGTTTCACAAAAAATATTTTGCATCTTCAAAGTGGTAAGTATGTTGTGTAAATCAAATGATACAAACTCCCCCAAAATCTATTTTAATTCCAGGTTGTAAGGCAGCAAAATAGGAAAAATGCCAAGGGGGTTGAATACTTTCGCAAGGGCTTGTATAATAAGCTAATGCTAGCTTGTCGGCTAGCTTTTTGTTTAATTTTATATATTTTTGTACTTTTTTGTGAAGATAATAGATTTGACATTTTTTGGGATTTGAATAGAACGCTTGGAGTGAGATTTTCACTGCCCCGTAGGACAAGCACAATTTCCCTCATTTGTATTTTGACATGGCTTAGGCCTTTAACCAGGGTGTAATTTAACAATAATTTAAACCACAGGTCAGGTGTATTCAGAAGTCTTTGAACATTAAATGAACACTCAACATTTTTTCAACTTTGTTACTTTGCGATTTTTGGGGGATGAAACATTTTTTAAATTTTATTTTATTTTGTTTGACACTTTATTCAGACAGTAATGAAATGAGATAGGGAGATGCTAATGTGCGAAACAGTGTGAAGGTTTGAAGCAGGGCTTGATTCCTGTTCTCAGGTGGAAAGTTGTATGCAACATGTGTCGGAGAGTGTTACCACTACACCAAGGCTCTGCAAAGGAAATACTAATATTAATGGTTGATGGCAGTGGGTAAGCAAACACAGATTACAGTCTCCTTGTCCATAGACTGCTTTCAAGGTAAGGACACAAACATTTAGCATTTTGTAATTTAGGTAAACTTTCTTCTTCCAGCCTATTATAGGGCTGGAAGAAAATCGTGCTTGTTCTCTAGGAGTGTTGGCCACCCCTGATCTATGTTTCCCAAGTGCTGGGTTTTTGAAAATGTTCTTGTTATAACAATTAATTTCGCAAAATCACCAAACCTTCAAGAAAAACAACTGAATATCAATATTCAGGTGGTTTATGCCTACTAGTTGAAGATCCTTGCCATCACCTTAGGGACAGATCGAAATGTACTGGGGGAATGGTGGTCCAAAATAGGTGAGGGTTGTCAAAATAGGTGAGGGCTGTGTTTATTTTATTTTATTGGGCACAGGGGAGGGTAGTGCCTTTTTTCCCCCTGGTTTACATTCCCTCTTCTTCTTGTATTTCCCCTATACACAATGGCTTGACTTTGGATATTACCCTACTAAAGTTTAGAAACGTTTGGTATGGTGTGACTATTATTAAGCTTTATCTACTGCAGTCCTATGAAATGAAGGCAGTGCGCTCCGGCGCTCCAACTTACTCAGACAGTTGAACTTGAGGTGAGAAAGACTGTTACTCCTGTAAACTAACAATATAATGCTTATCTTTATACAAATATTCTGATTGAAAATAACAAATGACCCTCCTTCTCTACAGCGCATTCAGCGCGTTTCTCCTATGCAGATTCTGTCAGGTTGGATGGGGGAGAGTTGCTGCACAGCTGTTTTTAGGTATCTCCAGAGATGTTCGATCGTGTTCAAGTCCGGGCCTTGACTTGGCCATTCAAGGACATTCAGAGACTTGTCCCGAAGCCACTCCCGCGTTGTCTTGGCTGTGTGCTTAGGGTTGTTGTCCTGTTGGAAAGTGAACGTTCCAGACCCCAGTCTGAGGACTTGGGCGCTCTGGAGCAGGTTTTCATCAAGGATCTCGCTGTACTTTGCTCCGTTTATCTTTGCCTCGATCCTGAGTAGTCTCCTAGTCCCTGCCGCTGAAAACTTCCCCACAGCATGATGCTGCCACCACCATGCTTCACCATAGGGATAGTTCCAGGTTTCCTCCAGAAGTGATGCTTGGCATTCAGGCCAAAGAGTTCCATCCGTAATAACGCTCAGGAAGGAGCCACGTTCTATCTCCTAGAGATGAACGTACTTTGATGCGAAAAGTGCAAATCAATCCCACAACAACAGCAAAGGACCTTGTGAAGAAGCTGGAGGAAACGGGAACAAAAGTATCTATATCCACAGTAAAACAAGTCCTATATCGACATAACCTGAAGGCCACTCAGCAAGGAAGAAGCCACTACTCCAAAACCACCATAAAAAAGCCAGACTACGGTTTGCAACTGCACATGTGGACAAAGGTTATACTTTTTGGAGAAATGTCCTCTGGTCTGATGAAACAAAAATGACCATCGTTATGTTTGGAGGAAAAAGGGGGAGGCTTGCAAGCCGAAGAACACCATCCCAACCGTGAAGCACGGGTGGCAGCATCATGTTGTGGGGGTGCTTTGCTGCAGGAGGGATGGGTGCATTTCACAAAATAGGTGGCATCATGAAGGAGGATAATTATGTGGATATTTTGGAGCAACTGAAGACATCAGTCAAGAGGTTAAAGCTTGGTCGCAAATTGGTCTTCCAAATGGACAATGACCCCAAGCATACTTCCAAAGTTGTATCAAAATGGCTTAAGGAAAACAAAGTCAAGGTATTGGAGTGGCCATCACAAAGCCCTGACCTCAATCCTACATAACAGTTGTGGGCAGAACTGAAAAAATGTGTACGAGCAAGGAGGCCTACAAACCTGACTCAGTTACACCAGCTCTGTCAGGAGGAATGGGCCAAAATTCACCCAACTTATTGTGGGAAGCTTGTGGAAGGCTACCCAAAATGTTTGACCCAAGTTAAAGGCAATGTTATGTAAACTTCTGTGATGTGATGAAAGAAATAAAAGCTGAAATAAATCATTCTCTCTACTATTATTCTGACATATCACATTCTTAAAATAAAGTGGTGATCCTAACTGACCTAAGACAGGGAATTTGTACTAGGATTAAATGTCAGGAATTATGAAAATCTGAGTTTACATGTATTTGGCTAAGGTGTATGTAAACTTCCGACTTCAACTGTATGTGATAGGCCAATCTGGCTTGTATGATTTATAATGGTCATAATGCTTCTTGACAGTGTCATTATGTGTATTTTCTTAATCTAAGTAAATTGACACTGGTCATAAGTATTTTCTACAAGTTTTTAATAATGTGTGAAAATAAACATGACTGTAAATATTGAAAGGAAACTTCTTGTCTGGGAAAAAACTAGTGTTTTGACACTCTTTATGTAGGTGTCCTAACCAGCCATAAAATAACACGTTATGACCCTAACTACAGGTTATGACAATTTATGTCAGCTGTTATGACATTGCGATAAAGCATTGTTCTTTTAAATTCCGTCTTGAGATATTAATCTTCACAATATACAGTGCCTTCAGAAATTATTCACACCCCTTGACTCTTTTCACATTTTGTTGCATGGACTCTAATAGGGTTTAACATTATTTTTGAATGACTACTTCATCTCTGTACCCACACAGACAATTATCTGTGAGGTCCCTCCCACAGATTCAACCACAAAGATTTTCCAATGCGTCGTAAAGAAGGGCACCTATTGGTAGATGGGCAGAAATATAAGTAGACATTGAATATCCCTTTGAGCATGGTGAAGTTATTAATTACACCTTGGATGGTGTATCAATACACCCAGTCAGTACAAAGATACAGGCGTCCTTCCTAACTCAGTTGCCGGAGAGGAAGAAAACCGCTCACGGATTTCACCATGAGGTCAATGGTGACTTTAAAACCGTTAGAGTTTAATGGCTGTGATAGGAGAAAAACATGATGGATCAACAACATTGTAGTTACTCCACAATACTAAATGACAGAGTGAAAAGAAGTAAGCCTGAACACAATACAAATATTATAAAACGTATACTGTTTGCAATAAGTCAAAGAATATGTGGCAAAGAAGTGAGCTTTATGTCCTGAATACAAACTGTTATGTTTGGGACAAATCCAATACATCACTGAGTACCACTCTTCATATTTTCAAGCATGGTGGTGGCTGCATCATGTTATGGTTTGCTTGTCTTTGGCAAGGACTAGGGAGCTTTTTTATCGGATAAAAATAAACAGAATAGAGCTAAGCACAGACAAAATCCTAGAAAACCTGGTTCAGTGTGCTTTCCAACAGACACTGGGAGACAAATTCACCTTCCAGCAGGACAATAACCTTAAACACAAGGCCATATATGCACTGGAGTTGCTTATCAAGATGACATTGAATGTTCCTGAGTGGCCTAGTTACAGTTTTGACTTAAATCATATTGAAAATATATGGCAAGACTTGAAAATGGCTGTCTAGCCATGATCAACAACCAACTTGACAGAGCTTGAAGAATTCATTGTTTTTGTACAATCGAGGTGTGCAAAGCTCTTAGAGTTTTACCCAGAAAGACTCACAGCTGTAATCGCTGCCAAAGGTGATTCTATCATGTATTGACTCAGGGGTGTGAATACTTATGTCAATGAGATGTTTCTGTATTTAATTTCCCATATTAATTTGCAAAAATGTCTAAAAACATGTTTTCACTTTATCATAAAAATATAGTTGATTCATTTTGAATTCAGACTGTAACACAACAAAATGTGGATCAAGTCAACGGGTATAAATACTTTCTGAAAGCACTGTATGAATCCTGCATTTCTTTTTAATTGTAATTGAAATGTAAAAATTGAAAACCCTCAGAAAGAAAGCAAAGTGCTAAGCCTCTCTAAGCTCATCCCAAGGTAGATCCGAGGTATTACTGTGCTTTCACAATGGAATCAAATTCACCCTCTTCAACAACATTAGGCTATGTGCACAACTAGAGGATCAGTCGACATGAATTTATAGCCTGCACTTTCTTTCGTATTTTCTCTGTGAACAGATAATATATCTTATTCCAACAGAATGATCTTTAACTGGTAGGAGCAGGTTTTATTTCTCTCGCTGATTTCCAAAGAACATATACAACAGTGTTTTGCAGAGAACAAGCATGTCTTGTGGCCGCCAAGGCCATGTCTGTGAAGGCATCCTTTTCTTACTATTGACACACCATAACAGACATACAGAGCAATTAAAAAACATATTCTCCTCACATATAGAAGAATGTACTGTAGCAGAGAATGGTTTTTCCTTGTCTGATAACTCCTGACTGAACAGAACCTCTGGTTTCTCTGAACAACAACTCCCACTCTGGGTTACTGCACTGATTAGAAGCCCCCCCCCCCCCCCCCCCCCCACCACACACACACAACAACCCTACTCTGTAGTAAACGACTACTTTGTTTACACTGCTAACAAAGCATGGCAATAAATTGCCTCCTAATACACGCTAATGAGTGTCTCTCTCACTCTTTCTCTCTCAGAGGCTGTTGGCTGTCTTGGGCTCCGGCACGCCTATGTCCCACACTAGGTGCTCATCATCACTCAGACGAGTCCCCTCTTCTGTGACGAAGGAAATGGAGTATAATTTTACTTGGGGGCCATTTCATTGTTCCCTGTAAGCTTCTTAGCTCTAAAATATTCACATTTCAAGAGCGGGAAACATCTGTGACGTCAGCAGCCAGAGGAGAGAGAGAAAGGGATATAGGGGAAAGAAAGTGTTAGATGGAGTAAGAGTGTGTATAGAGGGTGCGACAGAATGAGGGGATGGGTTTTAACAGATGTTGCCTGTTAGAAGCTTCCGACAGCTCTCTCTCCCTCTCTCACGTCATTACAGTCCTGTCCACATAAAACAATGCCATCTCCTGTCATCTCCACACACTGAAGATGTTGTTGAAAGAGTGAGAGAACAGAGATTCTGGAGAAGGCACAATCCTAATTATAATCTAAATGTAGCTGAAAGCAATTATTTGTGGGGTTCTTGTCACAGTGCTGTTGCCTCCAGCATAGATAGAATAAGTAGCCTATTGTAAATAGAATGACTTTCAAGAATCTGACGGATGTTTTGTTTGTATCTCTGCATTATTTTCTTGTCATGGTTGTCATACTCCTACTGTATGCCATGTTTGTGATAAGGACGGTTGGTATTTGTATTTGACTGAAAAGGGTTATGGATATTTCAATGTTGGAGCCTGTTGTTTTAACAAATAAGCTAATATGCCACCATTTTATTTGTCTTATAAAATGATAAAATATTACAGAAATGACTTATGAATTATGATTTTAAGTGCAAAAGCCTAAAACCAAATCACATCTCAGGAAATGTAACATTTTACGGGCATTCCATTCCAAACAAGCAATGGCCCAGAAAACGACTGCCTCTGCGCCTTGTACTGTGGGCATCCCATAGGCCCACAGTGAGGCAGAGTGAGCCAGATATTCACTTATCAGCCTTATTATATCTCTCCCAACTTTCCAGTGTTTGCCTCGGGTCCATCTAATCGCTGAGCCACAAAAGGCATTGACGGATCTAAATAGGAAGGTTTCAGATGTTAAACACGACTCTCCCATCGAGGATAAACAAGCCTCAAAATCTGAATCCTCCCCAGCCACTCGGGAGATGTTTACTGTTGCCGAGAAGAGAGACAGAGATTGAGAGAAGGAGAGAGAGGAATGGGAAGAAAGAGAGATGGAGAGATAAGAAGAGAATGATGGGGATATGTGGACTGGCTCTGCAGCTGCATATAAAACTGTAGCTCAATTGATATGCTAATTGAATTGGGAAGGTGTGGGTGGATATGGAGATAGTTTAGGCAGTGAGAGAGAGGGTCAAAGTATGCCTGGCTGCATTGCCGGCTGCAATAGTTATATAAAAGGCAAATGCCAACAAGAAAGAGATAAATATGGGTCTGTTTTAAAAGGGGATGATATAAACATTGCTCAATTGTTTTTACAGGCAACATACCTCGAATCCTATGGGAATTAGGTAAGCGACAGAGAGGCAGAACCTGGGGAGGCAGGCAGTGACACAGGAACAGCAGTAAGGCCTAGAACCTAGGGTTAGATAGTTTACAGTCAATCGTCCCGCTCACTGTTACTCCAAAACCGATTACGTTACTTAGAAGCTGCAAGTTTAAAAACATGTTTTATTTAACCTTTATTTAACCAGGTAGGCTAGTTGAGAACAAGTTCTCATTTACAACTGCGACCTGGCCAAGATAAAGCAAAGAAGTGCGACACAAACAACCACACAGAGATACACATGGAATAAACATACAGTCAATAATACAATAGAAAAAAGTATATATACTGTGGGTGCAAATGAGGTAGGATAAGGGAGGTAACTGTCACGCCCTGACCTTAGTGAGCCATTTTATTTCTCTATTTGGTTAGGTCAGGGTGTGATGTGGGGTGGGCATTCTATGTTCTATTTTCTATGTTTTGTATTTCTTTGTTTTGGCCAGGTATGGTTCTCAATCAGGGACAGCTGTCTGTCGTTGTATCTGATTGGGAACCATACTTAGGCAGCACTGTCTTTGTGGGTAGTTAACTTTGTTTGTGGCACTTAGCCCTGTAAACGTCATTTTTGTTCAGTTTGTTTCTTGTTTTGTTGTCGTCATTCCAAAATAAAAAGTAATGTACACTCACCACGCTACACCTTGGTCTTCTTCCTTCAACGACGACCGTGACAGTAAGACAATAAATTGTCCATAGTGGCGAAATAATTACAATATAGCAATTAAACACTGGAGTGATAGATGTGCAGAAGATAAGTGTGCAAGTAGAGATACTGGTGTGCAAAGGAGCAAAATAAATAACAGTATGAGGATGAGGTAGTTGGATGGACCATTTACAGATGGGCTATGTACATGCGCAGTGATCTGTGAGCTGTTCTGACAGCTGGTGCTTAAAGCTAGTGAGGCAGATATGAGTCTCCTGCTTCAGGGATTTTTGCAGTTTGTTCCAGTCATTTGCAGCAGAGCACTGGAAGGAAAGGCAGCCAAAGGAGGAATTGGCTTTGGGGGTGACCGGTGAAATATACCTGCCGTGGGCTAATGGTGGGTGCTGCTAAGGTGACGAGTGAGCTGAGATAAGGCGGGGCTTTACCTAGCAAATACTTATAGATGACCTGGAGCCAGTGGGTTTGGCGACAAATTTGAAGCGAGGGCCAGCCAACGAGAGCATACAGGTTGCAGTGGTGGGTAGTATATGGGACTAGGATAGTCAGTTTTACGAGGGTATGTTTGGCAGCATGAGTGAAGGATGCTTTGTTGTGAAATAGTAAGCCGATTCTAGATTTAATTTTGGATTGGAGATGCTTAATGTGAGTCTGAAAGGAGAGTTTAGAGTCTAACCAGACACCTAGAATATGTGGACAACTACAAATACCAAAGTCAGAACCGTCCAGAGTAGTGATGCTGGACAGGCGGGCAGGTGTCGGCAGCGATCGTTTGAAGAGCATGCATTTAGTTTTACTTGCATTCAAGAGCAGTTGGACGCCACGGAAGGAGAGTTGTATGTCATTGAAGCTCGTCTGGAGGTTAGTTAACACCGTATCCAAAGAAGGGTCAGAAGTATACAGAATGGTGTCGCCTGCGTAAAGATGGATCAGAGAATCACCAGCAGCAAGAGCGACATCATTGATGTATACAGAGAAATGAGTCGGCCCAAGAATTGAACCCTGTGGCACCCCCATAGAGACTGCCAAAGGTCCGGACAACACACCCTCTGTTTTGACACACTGAACTCTGTCTGAGAAGTAGAACCAGGCAAGGAAGCCATTTGAGAAACCAAGGCTGTTGAGTCTGCCGATAAGAATGTGGTGATTGACAGAGTCGAAAGCCTTGGTCAGGTCGATGAATACAGCTGCATGGTATTGTCTCTTATCGATGGCGGTTATGATATCGTTTAGGACCTTGAGCATGGCTGAGGTGCACCCATGACCAGCTCGGAAACCAGATTGCATAGCGGAGAGGTACGGTGGGATTTGAAATGGTCGGTGACCTGTTTGTTTACTTGGCTTTATAAGACCTTAGAAAGGCAGGGTAGGATAGATATAGGTCTGAAGCAGTTTGGGTCTAGAGTGTCCGCGGCAGCTTTCCAGTCTTTGGGGATCTCAGATGATAGGAAAGAGAGTTTGAACAGGCTGGTAATAGGGGTTGCAACAATTTCGGCGGATAATTTTAGAAAGAGAGGGTCCAGATTGTCTAGCCCGGCTGATTTGTAGTGGTCCAAATTTTGCAGCTCTTTCAGAACATCAGCTATCTGGATTTGGGTGAAGGAGAAATGGGAAGGCTTGGGCAAGTTGCTGTGGGGGGTTCAGGGCTGTGGGTAGGGATAGCCAGGTGGAAAGCATAGCCAGCCGTAGAAAAATGCTTATTGAAATTCTTAATTATCACGGATTTATCGGTGGTGACAGTGTTTCCTAGCCTCAGTGCAGTGGGCAGCTTGGAGGAGATGCTTTTATTCTCCATGGACTTTACAGTGTCCCAGAACTTTTTGGAGTATGTGCTACAGGATGCAAATTTCTGTTTGAAAAAGCTAGCTTTTGCTTTCTTAACTGCTTGTGTATATTGGTTCCTAACTTCCCTGAAAAGTTGCATATCGCGGAGGCTATTCGATGCTAATGCAGTACACCGCAGAATGTTTTTGTGCTGGTCAAGGGCAGTCAGGTCTGGATTGAACCAAGGGCTATATCTGTTCCTGGTTCAATTTTTTTTGAATGGGGCATGCTTATTTAAGATGGTGAGGAAAGCACTTTTAAAGAATAACCAGGCATCCTCTACTGACAGAATGAAGTCAATATCCTCCCAGGATACCCGGGCCAGGTCGATTAGGAAGGCCTGCTCGCTGAAGTGTTTAAGGGAGCGTTTGACAGTGATGAGGGGTGGTCGTTTGACCGCAGACCCATTAAGGACGCAGGCAATGAGGCAGTGATTTCTGAGATCCTGGTTGAAGACAGCAGAGGTGTATTTGGAGGGCAGGTTGGTTAGGATGATATCTATGAGGGTGCCCGTGATTACGGATTTGGGGTGACACGCTGCAGTGCGATCTCCCAAAATGGCTTACAATCAATCTGCACGTTGATTGATTTGTTTGTCGAACACATTGACTTCTTCATTCGCATTTACATTTTTATTTAATACGGTAGATTGTAATGACAGTTTATCTGTGATTAATTGTTGCCCTATTAGAGCGTGCAAAAACAAAATGCTAAAATAAGAAGCAATGGTTCCAGGTTATCAGCTTATTAATTAGTTACAATTTGTGTAATCACAACATTAGTATGAATCATTGCTATTATTATGACTCTAAAAGCGCTGCAAGAAAGCAATTAAAACATTTATTCTATTGTATGCCTTTGTGCTCTGTGTAATCATCTTATTTTTTGTTTGCCATTGCCCTCTGCCGAGTTTTCATTGTCGCAGCCTTCTCCCCCTATCATATGCAAAGGGTCCTCTACTATAAACATGTATGGGACTCTAGTCTCATCCTCATTCTCTTCTGTACTCGGAGGCCGAGCAGCAGAGAGGGGGAGAGAAAGAGTGCTGCCAGAGAACAGTCAGTGGGCACAGCAAAAATGAATGAGACATCAGAGTCTGAGACAGGCAGAGATGTCTGGCTGTGCGGGTGATGTCATGTCTCCTTACACAGGGCCAGTGGCAGTGTCCTGGGGTGGTGCCGGGAGGAGCGCTGTGGAGAGGGCTTTGTAGACGTTAAAGCCGGAGCCAAAGCTGGTGACAACTGCTCTTACTTGTTCGTAGGGCTGTGATGGTCATGGAATTTTGTATGACTGTTATTGATCAAAGAATGAAACCTATATTTTTAAAACATATTTTCTCCTCTCCTCTGCTACTGACTGCATGTGCTGCTACTGCTGGTGGGATGTTGCCTAGGCAACCAGAGACTAATTTGTTTCAGCAAGGAGCAACAAAGTTCCATCACATTGTAGAGTCCATGTTACTGTAGAGTCCATGTTACAGCAGAAATGAACTCAACTGCAAGAATGCTCAGCCATCCTGCCTTCAGTCAGTTGTTGAAAATACTTAATGACCACAGTGTCAATTTACTTAGATTAAGAAACACACTTAATGACACTGTCAAGAAGCATTATGACCATTATAAATCATATAAGCCAGATTGGCCTATCACATACAGTTGAAGTCGGAAGTTTACATACACCTTAGCCAAATACATGTAAACTCAGATTTTCAAAATTCCTGACATTTAATCCTAGTACAAATTCCCTGTTTTAGGTCAGTTAGGATCACCACTTTATTTTAAGAATGTGATATGTCAGAATAATAGAGAGAATGATTTATTTCAGCTTTTTATTTCTTTCATCACATTCCCAGTGGGTCAGAAGCCTTCCACAAGCTTCCCACAATAAGTTGGGTGAATTTTGGCCCATTCCTCATGACAGAGCTGGTGTAACTGAGTCGGGTTTGTAGGCCTCCTTGCACGGACACGCCTTTTCAGTTCTGCTCACACATTGTCTATAGGATTGAGGTCAGGGCTTTGTGATGGCCGCTCCAATACCTTGACTTTGTTGTCCTTAAGCCATTTTGCCACAACTTTGGAAGTATGCTTGGGGTCATTGTCCAATTGGAAGACCAATTTGCGACCAAGCTTTAACTCCTTGACTGATGTCCTGAGATGTTGCTTCAGTATATCCACATAATTTTCCTCTCTCATGATGCCATCTATTTTGTGAAGTGCACCAGGCCCTCCTGCAGCAAAGCACCCCCACAACATGATGCTGCCACCTGTGCTTCACGGTTGGGATGGTGTTCTTCGGCTTGCAAGCCTCCCCCTTTTTCCTCCTGGTCATTACACAGTACCAGTACCAGTCTAAAGTTTGGACACACCTACTCATTCAATGGTTTTTCTTTATTGAAATGTTTTCTACATTGTAGAATAATAATGAAGACTTCAAAACTATGAAATAGAACATATGGAATCATGTAGTAACCCAAAAACTTTTAACCTCTAGCGACGAGCAATCCCGTATCCGGGAGCGTAATCATAGCCTCAAGTGCATTACCATAACGCAACGCTTCCTATTCATGAAAATCGCAAATGAAATGAAATAAATATATTCAAACACAAGCTTAGCCTTTTGATAGCAACACTGTCATCTCAGATTTTCAAAATATGCGTTACAGCCAACGCTAGACAAGCATTCGTGTAAGTTTAGCATGGCATAATGCTATGCTAGGCTGTGCTGGCAGCAGGCAACATTTTCACAAAAATAAGAAAAGCAATCAAATTAACTTCTGAAGAACTTCAGATGCTTTCACTCAGGAGACTCCCAGTTAGATAGCAAATGTTCCTTTTTTCCAAAAATAATATTTTTGTAGGCAAAAAACGTCACGTTTGTTCATCCTGCTTGGCTGAGAAATCGACCGAAAATACTTAAACTATAACGCCAAACCTTTTTCAAAATTTGCTTCATAATATCGACAGAAACACGGAAAACGTTGTTTAGGATCCATCCTCAAGGTGTTTTTAACATATGTATTCGATAATATATCCGTGGAGGCAGTTGGTTTCTCATAAGAAACGATTGGAAAAATGGCTACCTCAGTATTTTACGCAAGGTTTTCTCCCGGAGACACCATGCGTCCACTCGCCCTATTTGGTCTCTTACAGCCATTCTCCAATATGGAAATGCCTAAAAAGACGTCACAATGCTGCAGACACCTTGGGGAAAACGTGGAAAACGTAAGCTGACTACTAGCTCCTTCACAGCCATATAAGGAGTCATTGGCATGAGGCGATTTCAAAAAATGCGGCACTTCCTGATTGGATTTTTATCTGGGTTTCGCCTGTAACATCAGTTCTGTGGCACTCACATACAATATCTTTGCAGTTTTGGAAACGTCAGAGTGTTTTCTTTCCAAAGCTGTCAATTATATGCATAGTCGAGCATCTTTTCGTGACACAATGTCTTGTTTAAAACGGGAACGTTTTTCATCCAAAAATTAAAATAGCGCCCCCTATATCCAAGAAGTTAAACAAATCTAAATCAACGTTATATTTGAGATTCTTCATAGTAGCCACCCTTTGCCTTAATGACAGCTTTGCACACTCTTGGTATTCTCCCAACCAGCTTCATTAGGGTAGTCACCTTGAATGCATTTCAATTAGCAGGTGTGGCCTTGTTAATTTGTTGAATTTCTTTCCTTCTTAATGCGTTTGAGACAATCAGTTGTGTTGTGACAAGTTAGGGGTGATATACAAAAGATAGCCCTATTTGGTAAAAGACCAAGTCCATGTTATGGCAAGAACAGCTCAAATAAGCAGAGAAACAACAGTTTATCATTACTTTAAGACATGAATGTCAGTCAATGCAGAACATTCTTCAAGCGCTATGATGAAACTGGCTCTCATGAGGACTGCCACAGGAAAGGAAGACAAAGACAAAAATACATTTTGATTTGTTTTACACTTTTTTTGGTTACTACATGATTCCGTATGTGTAATTTTGTAGTTTTGATGTCTTCACTATTATTCTACAAAGTAGAAAATAACAAAAATTAGTAAAAACCCTGGAATAAGTAGGTATGTGTGTGTGTGTGTGTGTATGTATTTAATGTGTGTTCTAAATGGTTATGACCGTTATTTTATTTCCATTGTTTGTGATAATTGCTCCAGCCCTACCTGTACCCACTACTACTCTTGGCGGAGACAAAATTTGTTGGATTAACCACTATGACATTACCCCATGTATACCCATTGTCTTGTCTGATGCTATGTACGTATATACCATTTAATCATCCATATAGAGCTACACATGCCCTACCTTGCCACACGTAAACCTCTTGTGGTATATAGAAGATAGCCCGATGCTATTCATTGACTGCAGCTCAGAGTTCAACACCAAGGTACCCTCGAAGCTCATCACTAAGCTAAGGACCCTGGAACTAAACACCTCCGTCTGCAACTGGATCCTGGACTTCCTGACATGCTGCACCCAGGTGGTAAGGGTAGGGAACAACACATCCGCCATGCTGATCCTCAACACGGGGGCCCCTCAGGGGTGCATGCTCAGTCCCCTCCTGTACCTGCTGTTCACTCATGACTGCATGGCCAGGCATGACTCCAACACCATCATCAAGTTTGCCGATGACACAACAGTGGTAGGCCTGATCACCGACAACAATGAGACAGCCCATAGGGAGGAGGTCAGAGACCTGGTTGTGTGGTGCCAGGACAACAACCTCACAGGTTGAGAGCTTCAAGTTCCTTGGTGTCCACATAACTAACAAACTATCATGGTCCAAACATACTAAGACGGTTGTGAAGAGGGCTTGACAAAGCCTATTCCCCCTCATGGCTGCTGCTCGGCCTCTGACCGCAAGGCACTATAGTGGGTAGTGTGTACGGTCCAGTACATCACTGTTGCCAAGCTTCCTGACATCCAGGACCTGTATATCAGGCGGTGTCAGAGGAAGACCCAAAAAATTGTCAAAGACTCCAGCCATCCTAGTCATAGACTGTTCTCTCCGCTACACCACGGCAAGCGGTACCGGAGCGCCAAGTCAAGGTCCAAAAGGCTTCTTAACAGCTTCTACCCCCAAGCCATAATACTCCTGAACAGCTAATCAAAGGGCTACCCAGACCCCTCTTTTACCATGCTGCTACTCTCCGTTTAAAATCTATGCATAGTCACTTCAACTCTACTTACATGTGCATATTACCTCAACTAACTGGTATCCCTTGTAAATCGAGCCTTGCTTGTTATTTTACTGCTGCTGTTGAACTATTTGTTACTTTTATTTTCTATTTTATTTTTTACTTAACACTTTTTCTTAACTTAAAGAATTGTTGGTTAAGGGCTTGTAAGTAAGCATTACACTGGAAAGTCTACTACACCTGTTGTATTCGGCGCATGTGACAAATACAATTTGATTTGATTTAAACAGATGTTTTGTATTCCTACATTGGCAACCCATAGACATTTGTAGGCTCCCATAGACCTGTGGAGCTTGTTAAACTATATGGCCATTTGAACTGCTTGACTTTGTGGCTATTCTGAGACTTTCTAATCACCTCCCACTTTTGCATGTAGAGAGAAACGTCATGACAACCTACGTTAACCCTGTCAACTGGGTTTTATCATGCAAGATCAGTAATAGGTTCTGTACCTATTTCCACCCGGATCAGCACTAAAACACACAGAATCAGCTTGTCTTTAGACACTTTAGCATGTCAGTCAAACCCTACAATAAGTGGTATTATGACACCATGGGTTTCTGACACTTTCTGCACATGTGCATGGGTTTCCTGTGTTTCACTAGGCATCTAACATAATAAATTGGACTGAGACAGAGGGACTACACAAACTTGTCCAGCAAGAAACGTTTGTTTTTGTCTTTCGTTGCAAAATGTTTTGCTACAGTGTGCACTAATGAATATGACCCTGCTGCCTCTGATATAATGATACACACACAGCGCTAAGATCACTGGTCACCAACCCTTGTCCTAGAGAGCTACTGGATGTGTAGGGCTTTGCTCCAGTCCAGCACCAACACACCGTATTCAACGATTTAGCTCTAGACCAATGATTTATAGTATCTACTGCATTGATAGACAGTACTAGACCAATTACCAGGCAAGATTTGGATGCTCACATACTCCATTTTATAACTGTATGCTTGCATAACAACACATATTAGAAATTGGCAGACACAATATTCAAGTTAGCTTTCATGAGTTGGATCAGTTTTCAGTTTAGAATTAGTGAACAAAACTCATGCCATTCTAATTTGATGATCCTGTGACAGGTATTTGTTAGTATTTTACAACTGTGTGATGTAACACAAACAATTTACCCAACAAAAGGAACCTAAACATCCACTTATTCCTCCATATAGAAATGTATTGTTTTTAGCCCCCCCGTGGTCCCCCCCGTGGTCGCACAGTGTTTGAAAGCGCTGTTATAGCACAGCGTAGACCATAATTATTCTGGAGATTTTTGGGGTCGTCGTCGTTTTCGCTGGAGAAAGAAGCCAACACACACGGAGAGTAGCTCAACTCTGCTGACCTTGATCAAAATTCCCTCACTTTCACAGTATGCTGGCAGTCTGGGCTGTATGCAAGCTGTGAATGATGAATATCAAAATAATACGGATTTGTGGCTCACGAGGCCAGTAGCACATTGTGCGTGGACTGGGTGCCGCTCAGCTGCATGGTCATTGGCAGCAAACTTCTTTTTCTGAGAAGAAGAGGTGCCATTTCACTGTACCTCAGATGCAGTTTCTAGAACAATTCCAAGGAAGTAGGTACAATGCTTAATTGAAAAGTCCATTGTTTACTTTTGGTTGGGCCTATGCTGACCTTCAATCTGAGCTATGATTCCAGCAATGGTTGAAAGAAACCTTGACAATTTATACAAACATAAAACGCAAGCGACTGTTGCATATATTTTTTTGACACTTGTCTCAGAAAAGCCACAATACTGTAGCGTAGTAGTTTTTGGGCAATTTGGATACCTTTTTGTAGTTTGAAGGGGCAAGTATTGAGGTGCTGTAGAGTGATGGGTCTATTAGCAAGACAAGCTGTCGTGCTGTATGTTGACTGCCACATGGGACACATCCATTCATATCTTTCCCTCCCCTCTCTCCTATATTTTTCTTTCAGTGCCCCTGCTCTCCCTCTCTCTGTGTGTTCTCTCTCCAGCAGCTCCGGTCATAGTCAGAGCCTGGCTCTACACAGCAGTCTGGAACTCAAGCTGCCCAGTCACAGGGCTGTAGGGATCATCCTCCAGCTGGAATAGGCCTTCTCCTCGCCGCTCAGCGGTGACTGATGTGTAAGTGTGGGTGTGTGCGCTTGTGTGTGTGTGTGTGTGTGTGTGTGTTCCGGATCCTTTGTCTGGTCCGTTAATAAATCCCCCCAGTCAGAGGAACAAAAGATCCAAGTACCTTGGACTGAACATCTTTCCCAGTTCACTGCCCCCCATCCTCTCCTCCCGGCAAGATGGTTCCTGTCCTTGGAACATGGCTCACTCCATCTCCCCTTGTCTCCTCCCCAAGGAACTTAAAGAGGCATCCTTGGTCAGACAACCTTAGTAAACAAACAAACACAACACTGGGAGATAAGTGAATGAGAGTTTAACGATTCTCGTTGGTGGAAGGAGAGGAGGACCAAAATGCGGCGTGGTAAATGTTAGTCACATTTTAGTTGAAAAACTGAACACTTAACAAAATAACAAAGAAGAGAAAACGAAACAGTTCTGCCAGGTGAACAGACACTAAACACCCACAACCAAAATGGGGAAAACAGGCTACCTAAGTATGATTCTCAATCAGAGACAGCGAACGACACCTGCCTCTGATTGAGGACCATACTTGGCCAAACACATAGAAATATAACAACATAGAAAAAAGAACATAGACTACCCACCCCAACTCACGCCCTGACCAACCTAACACAAAGACGTAAAAAGGAACTAAGGTCAGAACGTGACAGAGAGGGAAGAGAGGAGCCAAGGTAACTAGCCTCTCATCCTCCACACACACTCGGAAACGCACGCACACACGGCCAGGGCTGAGATCATGGGAGGGATTATCCCCTCCCAATTCAAACAGTGAGGAACGAGGAAAAAGACATCGGCAGGCTCCCCTTTTCTATAGTGGTCACATGATTACTTCAGAAAAATGGCGTTCACTTAGAAAAACCAAACTGGAAGACAAAGTGTCGGTCAAAGAGACATCAACACAGAAAGAGAAAAATCAACAATCCAACAATCAAAATGTCCCCTACGGAAGTAATTTACAAAGAAAGCGGGCTGTTTAGTTAGCTAGATGTGGACTGTATGGCAATGCCACAGAGAAAGATTTGACCAATTATGTGTGTTGGTGGGCTTTAGCCTAGATGCAGTGTGCTAAGGGTGGACCCTCTTAGTGTCTGAATGTGCTGTCCCTTGCACAATCCCGGGCTAATGAGCCACCATTTAAAGCATAAACAATAACAAGCAAGCCACTCCATGTACTCAGTGTACTGTAGGCCTCATTCACTCACTGACCTGCGTCCCAAATGGCATTCTATTACCTATAGTGCACTAGTTTTGACAGGGGCACAAAGGGCTCTGGTCAAAGTAGTGCACTATATAGGGCATAGGGTGTCATTTGGGAAGCAACCACTTACTGACGCCCATCCTCACAATCTCACCACTCGAGAGCCAGTCAGACTGTAATATAATGTTAATGTAAACAGGTAATCCATGGACTTGCCTACTTAGGTAATGCTTAGTAGTTCAATAAATGGTTTGAAAAAACATTTTGCATTCACAGAGAAGATTCAGAAAGCAGAGAAAAGACTAACCTGGTTCGATCCTCTCACCTCTGTCTTGCACACTGCACAAAGTCTGCGATCCTTACTATATGGAGCTGGGATGGGCAACTGGTGGCCCCTGTGGCCCCCTTTTGAAGGCCCTCGGATCGATAATAACTTTTTAAATTTGTCTTAACTCAGTCGGGGTCTCACCTTACTGTTGCAAGTTAGAATAATAGAATACACAAGGTGCAATTTCATAATTTGGTTTTGCATCAGCATTTTTTCTCTTATGTCAGTCACTGATAGTCACTCAATTAGCCTATGTCAGCTAAAATGTTTTGATTGTTAAATTAGTCTAGCGGCTAGCTATCTAAATTTAGTCATCCTTTTTGAATTACTGGCCAGGGTGCCCCCATTGACTTTGTTAGTCAGTCTTACTCAGATGTCATATTAAAAACTGTGAACATTTATCTCAACCTTAAGGCAAAATGTGTAGAATTGCATGAAATATGTTGTAAAACAGCTAATTTTCCTCTCTGCACCCTGGCAAAACATGTAGAATTGCATGAAATTAGTTATACATTTGAAACATCTTATCTCCGCCCCATGGCAAAATTTGGAAAATTGCACAAAATGAACTTTAAACGTTTTATTTTTTATTTCCACTGTCAAGAAGGGGGCTGCTAAAATGTTTTTGTTCGCAATCCAACAACACCTCACCTCATGAATATTCGATGAGGTGAGAGATATTTAGCGAGACGGAGGCAGGGAGCATAATTGCAGTCAGCGGTGCGAAGGTATATTTAGAGCTCTGTTGAAAGAGCGTGTCATGATCCGTCTGAGGGTGAGTGATGAGTGGGGCGGGGAGGTATCGCCTTCTGAGGATTGGGGTAGGTGGGGGGGTGTTCAGGGAGCTCTGGAACATTGGTGGGGTCTATTATTATCTCTCAATCGATGGGAATGGAGGAGTGAGGGTCACCGCAACAATGACCCTGTGTATCGATGTCAAACTCATCAGGTAACACATCTTTTGAGGCTGTGATGTAAATGTGAGTTCACAAATTTGATGGCATCCTTCATCACTGTCATGCAGAATGCATATAGCATAGGTACCATGCACCCATTATTTTAGAGGGGGCACGAAGTACGTGAGGATTGACGGGTTGTGGTCCCCTCCCCGGAAATCAGAGAATTTAGCATTTTTGCAACAGCTTTTTACTGAAATCTAGAGCCATAATTACTATGTGTAACCTTTTATTTAACTAGGAAAGTCAGTTAAGAACAAATTCTTATTTACAATGACGGCCTACACTGGCCAAACCCGGACAACGCTGGGCCAAATGTGCTCCGTCCTATGGGACTCTCAATCATGGTATATGATACAGCCTGGATTCGAACCAGGGACTGTAGTGTCGCCTCTTGCACTGAGATGCAGTGCCTTAGACTCGGGAGCCCATGTAGAAAATATGTATTATCTAAGTATACCTCTTTACCTGTTCAATTGTCATTTTAATGAATGATGCACATTGATTCTTTAAGAACTTTTCTGCCTTAGGAGTTTAGTACAACTGCCACACTGGAATACACACTACATCACCAAAAGTATGTGGACACCTACTCATCGAACATCTCATTTGAAAATAAAGGGCATTTATATTGATTTGGTCCCCACTTTGCTGCTATAACAGCCTGCACTCTTCTGGGAAAACTTTCCACAGAAGTTGGAACATTGCTGCAGGGACTTGCTTTCATTCAGCCAAAATAACATTTGTGAGATTGGGGACTGCTATTGGGCGATTAGGCCTGGCTCGCAGTCGGCGTTCCAATTCATCCCTATGGGATGGGGTTGAGGTCAGAGCTCTGTGCAGGCCAGTCAAGTTCTTCCACTCTGATCTCGACAAACCATTTTTGTATGGACCTCGCTTTGTGTATGGGGGGCATTGTCATGCTGAAACAGGAAAGATCCTTCCCCAAACTGTTGTAAGCACAGAATTGTCTAGAATGTCATTGTATGCTGTAGCATTAAGATTTCCCTTCACTGGACTAAGGGGCCTAGCCTGAACCATGAAAAACACCCTCAGACCATTATTCCTCCTCCACCAAACTTTACAGTTGGCACTATGGACTTGGACAGGTAGCGTTCTCCTGGCACCCGCCAAACCCAGATTAGTCCGTTGGACTGCCAAATGGTAAAGCATTATTCATCACTACAGAGAACGCGTTTCTACTGCTCCAGCGTCCAATGGCGGCGAGCTTTACACCACTCCAGCCGGCACTTGGCATTGCGCATTATGATCTTAGGCTTGTTTGCGTCTGCTCGGCCATGGAAACCCATTTAATGAAGCTCCCGACGAACAGTTCTTGTGCTGACATTGCTTCAAGAGGCAGTTTGGAACTCGGTAGTTAGTGCTGCATACCTCCTGCGAGTCCTGCCCATCACCGGCAGCTAAAATCACACGCACACACTTTTTCAGTTCTGCCCACGGAAGTTTACACTTAGGTTAGAGTCATTAAAACTTCAACCACTCTACAAATGTCTTGTTAACAAACTATGGTTTTGGCAAGTCGGTTAGGACATGTACATCTGGCCCTTCTTTGGACACTGTGCTAACAAACCTCCAAACGAGCTTCAATGACATACGACACTCCTTCAGTGGCCTCCAACTAGTCTTAAACGCTAGTAAAACGAAATGCCCGCCCGACTAGCACCACTACTCTGGACGGTTCCGACATAGAATACGTGGACAACTACAAATACCTAGGTGTCTGGATAGACTGTAAACTCTCCTTCCAGACTCATATTAAACATCTCCAATCCCAAATTATATCTAGAATCGGCTTCCTATTTCGCATTTCACATACCCTCGTAAAAAGGACTGTCCTACCGAACCTCGACTTCGGCGATGTCATTTACAAAATAGCCTCCAACACTCTACTCAGCAAATTGGATGCAGTCTATCAAGGTACCATCCGTTTTGTCACCAAAGACCCATATACCACCCACCACTGTGACCTGTATGCTCTCGTCACCTGGCCCTCGCTACATATTTGTCGCCAGACCCACACCAGTATTTCTACTTGCACATCATCATCTGCACATCTATCACTCCAGTGTTAATTTGCTAAATTGTAATACCTTGCTACTATGGCCTATTTATTGCCTTACCTCCTCACACCATTTGCACACCCTGTATATAGCCTTTTTCTAATGTGTTATTGACTGTATGTTTGTTTATTCCATGTGTAAGTCTGTGTTGTTGTTTTGTGTCGCACTGCTTTGCTTTATCTTGGCCAGGTCGCAGTTGTAAATGAGAACTTGTTCTCAACTGGCCTACCTGGTTAAAAAAAAAATCATAATACCACAATTTCTGTCATGATGGACAATTCATATTTTTGGCACTGTGGGTTCGAGGCCCACTTCTGTCCATTACGTTGATTCACTGCTTTACCATATTCAAGTCTTTCTTGTGCATTGTATTTGTCATTTCTTTGACCACTTTACCAAAACCCCATTGTCCTGTATTCATAAGTTGGTTCATGTTACGACCCTGTCTGTGTTCTGCTTACCTTGGTGATTATATACAGTAAAATGAGGTTTTATGTTTCCTTCCAATCTTTAGCATGATTTCTATGTCATTGAAGGGACCTCACTGTCTTTTACGGCAAGCTCTATGCATAATAGACAAAACTAGAATAATGTTAGGCATTCGGATCTTACCTATATGCAGAAAGATTCACCCTTGAAATAGTGATGCATTGATGCCTGGACAATCTCCTTGAGTCTCCCCTAAAATGGAGTACTCCATCATGCTTTGGCTTTCTCATAAAGCTCAGGCCACCAGGTGGAGCTGTGTAGTGCAAATTCATTCAAGCATGCATTTCCACTATGTGGGTGTTTTAGTATCTGGTCTGTTTTTGCTGTAGCTGCTCTCGACTGATATGTAATGGATTTCTTTCTTTGATCTGTTCTGATGAACTTACGCAGCGAGCGAGGTGGTAGTAAGGAGTAAACCACTTTTTTAAATGCTCTCACTCAGACAGTAACACAAGGCTATTGGTTACCACTCGCTCAACAGTGTCTCACCGACCAGACTGCCACAGTTCACACGCTCTTATCACCTCCAACACTGCATCTCTCACCAGCCGCAGATTGTGAAGTGAGACAAAGTCTCGCTTTGTAGCGAGGCTACAGACAACGTTCTTTCTTTCGCAAGAACTTATTTGGCCCCCGTCGCCCCCTCTTTCCTCCCTCCAGTCCCCCAAAAAGTAAAACCTTGCCGTGTCATTGTTGTTCTCCTTTTTGATCTTTAATTGCAGAGTTTGCTCTGCAGGCTGCCTGTTTCCCTTGTTTTATTTTTCTCCCCTCTCTCCCTGAGAGCGTTTTAGCGCTCGTCTTTTATGTCTCCACCAGTGACGAGAGCGAGTGAGACAGAAAGAGAGGAAGGGAGAGAAAGAGAGAGACAGGCATTGGGGGAGATGAGAAGCAGTGGTGCAGGTTGACGAACTTCAAACAGGCAACTTTGCCTGTGGTCAAACGGATCGACTGCCCACTCGCTCTCTCCTCCTCATCAATGGCATGCATTACTCATCAATCCTCAGTCGGCTCACTAGGAGGGCCTAAGGGCCTTCATAAGGGCCTTCATAGGCTTCAGACAGACACAGAGGGAGGGTCCTCATGCTTCTACTTTACTTAACCGCGCAGGAGGAAGGTCTGAGACACGGCCTGTAGGAGAGCAAGGAAAACATGTGCAGAAAACTTGCAATTACCCGCCCTGGTATACTCTGTAATTACCATCTGCCCAAAGTATTATATTATGGTGATAGTGCAGTGGTAATTCTCTGTCTCTGGTATCACATTATTACTCTAATTACTTCTTTAAGTAGTGCATTGTATGCAATAAAATATGGGAATTTCTTAAGTGAATAGAGGCTTTTTTACTTAGCTGTGGGTAACTTTACAAATTTGCTTAGTCGCTGTCGGCCTGTGTGCAGACTCACTGCATTCGTTATTTAGATGTTCAATATGCTCCCTTTTTTTGGACAGCATTCACATCAACCTTGCAAATGAGATTTTTACAAAGTACATCAGTATTGGTAAAAATAAAAATAAATCTTTAAAAAATCATGCATTGGAAGTGAACCATACATACATCTCACTTCCAACCAGCCATGAAAAGTACATGGAAATTGCCAGGACATCACATACTGTATGTGTGCTAATCAGAGATGTCATCCTTGGACTACTGTGCTTTTTCTATCTCAGTATAGCTATATGACTAGAACATGGGACTGGCAACTGAAATACGGCCCCGTTGATAGCTCTTAATTGTATTCTGTCAACACCAATTTAGCCCTGTCGTAATTCCCCACCATTGCTCCACTTCCTTCCATCACTTTATCAAACGTAGTTAGTTGCAGTACAGTTTGTCAATTGAGCCATGCAGAACAGTCATATAAAGCCTAATGTAAGATGATAGCGCTTATTGTTGCCTGCCTCCCCCTGACAGGCACTAGCTCATCACTAATGGAGGTTGGTCTGGGAGAAGGCAGGCGCGCTGTCCATGTGTTCCTGTCCTTTTGCCAGGAAACAATTTGTTGAAAAAGCGCGACAGCTGCAGTCATCCAGGACGTTGACACGAAGAACGAGTGACTGCGACAGGTCAGAGACAGAGGTTGAGCAGCGGCGGTGGCGTCCGCCATTAGGGCCCGTTTCATCTTCCCCTCCTTGTCTCTCATCCTCACTGTTGTCTCACTTTGAGGCTCACACACAAATCATATCCCAAGAACAGTAATTAGTGGTTCACTGAAGCTGGAAGGCTGCAGTAAACTAGGTGTCGGGGGGAAAGAAGGGGGCCAGACAGTTGTGACATATGGGCTGTTGAGAAACTGCTTTGTGTTAAGGAGGCTGAGAGAATCTGAAAGCTAGATTCTGGTAATGAATGTGCCAGCAGTCACATCTGATCCCAGGTGCCATTTTGACCCCGGGCCGTGTTCAGAGACTGGAATGCTTGATTACAGAGCGTCTGAAGAAGTGCAACCATTAATGCGTGACCTTTTTGATTCTTCCAAAAGTGATTTAAACATGAGCACTGATTTGCCCTTTACCGAGCACCTAGCTGTACACACACACACACACACACACACACACACACACACACACACACACACACACACACACACACACACACACACACACACACATTAAACACACATTTAAGACAGCCACCACCCTGCTCACTCTGTGTTGACTTGGTCAACTGCAAGCACCACAAACACGCACACACATCACACACGGTCCTAAGGACAGTGACATATGCGTCAACTCAAATCCCAGGAAATGAGAGTGAAAGTTGTAATTGTCTCCTTGTTTTGGGAATGGTAGATTGTAGCCAGCTGAATATATGTGCATGGTTTCCACTTCAGTGTGGCTTAGTAATTTGTGCTCCGGTCTTTATTCAGGCGTCCATTTTTGTATCAGGCAAGATTTTCATTAGTTAGGTTTGTATATTTCTTTATGGAACTTATAATGCATTTTTCTCTATTTCTAATATGATTGCCAAGGGATAGAAAGTAAACAACAACATTAGATCAGGAACCACTGACTTGTTGTTAAAAGGTGTTTGGGTTATGGCTGCTCCTCTGTGCCTTAGAGACTCTTGTTTGGATTTTAATTGGGTTGCAGTGCAGGTACAAGTATATGGATCGTTGTGTTTGTTTCTGTGACTTCTCGAACTAAGTTCTGTGCGTCCCTGTAGGCTTTAATGATGTTTCCTGAATGAAAACCTCTTCAAATCTCTCCATTCACATGCTCATTAAAAAAGTGCCTCTTACAATAACCCCCCTTTCACCCTTACCTTGGTTGTTTGGCTGCCTGGCTTTCTCAACAAGATGCACGTCAAGAATCAAAAGTCCTCAGGTTAGTGTCTGCCCTTTTGTAAAAAACAGGTTTGTTTTTTGTTTTGTTCCTCGTCTCAAATGTCACATAAATGTTAATTAAATGTTAATCAAACATCATACGCATAGTAATGTCATCAGGATTTTGAAAGGATATATTTAGCTGATTCGGCTGATGCTAGAGGTCATTCCTCCCTGGGGCTTTATCTCCTTTGTCACGCTGAGGGAAGTGGCTGGAATAGAACGGCAGAGACCACTGTTCTGGAGACACAATGCTTTGCCTAATTAAAATTAATGTCAGCCCCCCCCCCCCCCCCCCTTAAGAAGTGCATCAATCTCCCCCGATGGGTCCAGAGTGAGTCTTACCCTGCCAGAGTGTGCCAGCACAGCCATCCTTCACCAGATGGGGACATGCTGCATTGGTAGCGAGCAAGAGGGTGTCGATGTTTGTGTGCCTAATGGACGCCATGTGGCCGGGCCCTTGGTCTGAAGCCTGCTGCCAGGGTAGACAAGTTATGCCCTGGTTGGCACATTGCTTAGTCCGAATGGCAGCCGTCAGAAGTGCTAAATGCTCCCTGGAGATGTTAACTGCCTATCAAACGACTGAAAATGAACCCAGTGACAACAAGCGTTTTCCACGTGCAAGTTTATCCAAGTATTGGTTGTGGTGCAGGTGTTACTCGTTTCTGTATACGTAAGTTCCATAAACAATGGTATTTTTACCTTTTTCCTCTCAGCTTCTGCTGTTGCTTTGTGTAAGAACAATTTACCATTCTTACTGGTCCAACGCTCTTCAATACTATGCTACCTGCCGCCTCCAAATTGATTGTGATATAGCCTATATTAAACCTGTATGAATTCTAGCTGACTTTTGAAGCACATGTTGTACCTCTTGAATCTAATATGTAACCCTGTAAAGACATTTGTGTATTTTAAAAAGCTCAAATGTTGATACAAAAACTTGTCATTGAAATTACAAAGTGGAATTGTAGATTTCTACATTGTATAAAAGCATGATTTGCCTGTTTAGTATTTTATTAGGATCCCCAATTAGCCGCTGCCAAGGCAGGCATCATCTTTCTAATAGTGAGTTGCTCCCTCTTCTGCCCTTGAACGGCCTCGATTCGTCAGAGCATGGACTCTAAAAGGTGTCAAGTGTTCCACAGGGATGCTGGCCCATGTTGACTCCAATGCTTCCCACTGTTGTAACAAGTTGGCTGGATGTCTTTTGGGTGGTGGACCATCTTGATATACATGGGAAACTGTTGAGTGTGAAAAACCCAGCAGTTCTTGACACACTCAAACTGGTGCGCCTGGCACCTACTACCATACCCAATTAAAATGTACTTAATGTAAATATTTTGTCTTGCCCCTTCACCCTCTGAATTGCACACACACAATCCATGTCTCAATTGTCACAAAATCCTTGTTTAACCTGTCTTCTCCCCTTCATCTACACTGATTTGAAGTGGATTTAACAAGTGACAACAATAAGGGACCATAGCTTTCACCTGGATTCACCTTGTCAGTCTCTCATGGAAAGAAGAGGTGTTCCTAATGTTTTGTACTCTCAGTGTGTATGTTTTGACCATGACGGCTTGCTATCTAGGATTACACCCAGCAGTTTAGTCTTCTCAACTTGCTTAGTTGCGACATTATTTAATATTATACTGCAGGTGGATCTAATCCTAATGTCGATTGCATAAAACCACATTCCAGCTGGTGTCTATTCCACAACTTACCACCAGTGTCACACCCTGACCTTAGAGATCCTTTATTCTCTATTTTGGGTTAGGTCGGGGTGTGACTAGGGTGGGCATTCTAGTTTTGTTATTTCCATGTTGGCCTGGTATGGTTCCCAATCAGAGGCAGCTGTCTAACGTTGTCTCTGATTGGGGATCATATTTAGGCAGCCTTTTCCCACCTGTTTGTTGTGGGATCTTGTTTTTGTGTTGGACCTGTGAGCACTGCATTGACTTCACATTTTGTTTGTACTGTATTGTTTTGGTGAGTTTCATTTATTAAACATGTGGAACTCTACGCACGCTGCACCTTGGACCATTAATTCAACACACGATTGTGACAACCAGCTAAATCTATGACGTTAAAATGCCTATTTACTCTGTTCCATCTGACTGTACAATCCACTGTCTCATCAGCCCGGCAATTTCTAAACTTGATCTCCACTATAAAAGCATCTAGACATTATCTCACATTTCTTTAAGTCTAACATTTAGTTTTAATTTAGAGATTTGTATAAACATTGCTGTCTGTCTCTCCGACATTTGCAATTAGCGGAATGACCTTTGCCTCCCTCTTGGACTGCCGGCATCGTCTTCTAGGCTTAAATCGAAGATGTGGCAAACAGTAGTTGCAATGTAATCCGCTACCAACCTCAGCAATTTACCATCCAGGTTGACAGTACCAGGTGGCTTGTCCTTATTTATAGATGTCGACATATCTTCCACACCAACTTTGCTGAACTCATTGTGGAACTACAGCGCTTACGGTGAAAATTGTGCATTATATAAAAGATTGTACACAAGTTTGTGAGTGAAGACATCCAAAAGATCAGGCTGTTATTCATTCATCATCTGCTATGATCATTGATCTCCCGAAGAAACTATCCCTTTTCCTTTTTTTCTGTGCCCCCAAATGTTTGGATATACTGGTAAAGTTACCAGGTCAGCTAGCTGGCTAATGAGGTAACATGACTGAACAAGGTTTTTAAAAAAATGCCCACGAGTAGTTTTAGAATGTCCCACGACATGGTTTATGAATGTAAAATGCTGCCCACCAATCCAATGTCTATAGTAAGAAAAAAAACATTGTGCTGGTAATATGTGTCATATCTTTTGAACTGTTGGGGGTGGAAATGATTTGTTTTCTTTGTAATAATGCTGCATCCTTGACAGTAACAAGCCTAATCATTACAACAAGTATTATTTGGGTAGCTGGTGCTGCCAAGATAAAAATTCTGGTCGCAAAGCAAAATATATAGGAGCTGAGCAAATACAACCAGCAGCTGGGATAAATGAGACAGAAAAATAGGATTGTGCCCACCGACTGCTTTGAAGGGGTGTGGTTGATATACTAATATTTGCTGGGGTGCAGGAGAGGGATCACCATCTTTATGCTATGGCAAGGCCTTTCCCTCCTCTCTATGTTGCATTTTGGAATTTTGTTTTCATTAAATACATTTCTCAAGGCAGACAGATGAATAGGACCATGTTCACTCCACAGGCCTGAACAAGAATCCCCAGATAATAACAATAACTGGTCTCGGCAAGCCACCATAGGTGATTTGCTTGTTTCTACAGAAGAATAGGAGTACCCCCACCGTCATGGAAATTAATCTATTTCACAATAAATTGGTTTGAGCAAAATTCCCAGCTCTCATGAACTCTTCTTGAGGATTTTGCAATCAGCGAAGGCCAAATCTTGAGACCTGACTCATCTTTTCTAAGCCTTATTTGGCCTTGGTCGGGCTGAGATGGATAGAACACATATTCTGAGTCCTGTTGGAATTTTCCAGCAGATGGATGAAAATGTTAGCGGTTTAGTGTTCTTTAAGTTAATTATCTTGCTGCCTGTTTCCTCACTTTCCCCAGGAGTGGCCATTGGGGAGAATAAGTGGTGGAAAGCTCTGGGCCGGTTCCTGTCACAGGCTCTTGGCTGAAATAATGACTTCAACCGCCCAACAGACTGCAGTAATACAGTAGTAATAACTGTCTCCCATCAATGCTCACATCCCTCTAATGTAGGATTTATTCCCACTGATTTCAAAAAAGTCCAGTCGTTGAAAGGCTGGCTCCTTTTTTGGGGGGAATCTCTCAAAGGCTTCACACATTCAAGCACAACTGTTTTATCATAAGTTACGATATACTTGACTGCTTAACTCAGGCAAAGTTAATACATTAACCTTGTATTAGAGAGACCCTGAATTTGCCACACCATAATTTCACATTAGACAATTAAATATTTTTTGGTCTGCGGATACCATGACATTGCATTTTATGCGACTAAGCAAGCTTGATGGATACTTAACCCCAAAAAATGCATTGCCATTTTCAGCAATTATGTGTGCAGTGACATGGCTTGCTATTATTGTTCTCTGTATATAACTTCATTAAAAGGTTTCCCTCTTGCTCATCTTTGCCTTAGCGAACCCCTTCTGTTTTTTTTCCTCTCATCTTAACTGCTGTTTCATTAACATGGGTGTTTGCACTCAAAATGCAATTAGTGACACTTTCTTTTAAATATACAGCCAATTTCTTGATATATATATACTACCTTTCAAAAGTTTGGGGTCACTCAGAAATATCTTTGTTTTTTAAAGAAAAGCACCTTTTTGTCCATTAAAATAACATCAAATTGATCAGAAATATAGTGTAGACATTGGTAATGTTGTAAATGACGATTGTAGCTGGAAATTACTGATTTTTTAAATGGAATATCTAGGTAGGCGTACAGAGGTCCATTATCAGCAATCATCACTCCTGTGTTCCAATGGCACATTGTGTTAGCTAATCCAAGTTTATCATTTTAAAAAGCTAATTGATCATTAGAAAACCCTTTTGCAATTATGTTAGCACAGCTGAAAACTGTTGTCCTGATTAAATAAGCAATAAAACTGGCCTTAGATTAGTTGAGTATCTGGAGCATGAGCATTTGTGGATTCGATTACAGGCTCAAAATGGCCAGAAACAAAGAACTTTCTTCTGAAACTCGTCAGGCTATTCCTTGCGAGAAACTCCCTTCATGGAACAGCGCAAACTGTCTCTAACCAGAATAGAAAGAGGAGTGGGAGGCCCTGGTGCACAACTGAGCAAGAGGACAAGTACATTAGAGTGTCCAGTTTGAGAAACTGATGCCTCACAAGATGAAAGAAATTCCACAAATGACCTTTTAACAAGGCACAGCTGTTCATTGAAATGCATTCCAGCTGACTACCTCATGAAGCTGGTTGTGTGCAAAGCTGTCATTTATATTTGAAGAATTTTAAATATAAAATATTATTTGATTTGTTTAACACTTAGTTGGTTACTACATGATTACATAGATTTGATGTCTTCACTCTTATTCTACAATGTAGTTGTGTCCAAACTTTTGACTGGTACTTTATATCTGAAGGGATTTCTTGTCCCTAGTTTCTGAAATGATACTTTTTCTAAGCTATGACTGTCACATACAGTTACATAATGTACAGCTAGAGGCAAGACATTTTTTGATTTGGTCAAATGTTTGTTTGAATATAGTCATAGGGGACAAAGACCAACGTTCAGCATTATTGCCCTGGATTCCGATGGCATGGATACAACATTGCTCTGTTGTCACGACCAGTCGGTCATTGTACTGTAGCTGAACATGGGAGTACAGAATGAATCAGTGCCCCTGATCTTGGAGGTGTCACCTACTCATTTGCACTGTGTAGATCCAAGGAGGCTTGGACTTACTAAGACCAATAGCCAAATTTCCTCCCTCAAGCCATGAAAATCAAGCTGCCTACACACTACGCTCCATGGCATAATGTTGCTCCCACTACTAGATGATTGTCATGTTCACACAGATAGAGAACATAATCCTTCATCTTACCTCTACCATTGAACAATGTTGACTGTCTGTATACAGTATGTTCGTGTTCAAGGATTAGCAGCATAATAAATGTTGCTTCAGCCGTACCTATATCGCTGTTTCTTTGTTTACTCAGATGATGAATGAAGAGCCGTATTGAGAATTTCCACAAGATCCTTTTGTCTGCTCTGTCAAGGAGTTGCTGCTCTATGCAGTTTATGTGTAGATCACACCACTTTGATGCCTACAGGGAGGGCTCTTTCAAACCTCATAGAACATTGGGATTGCGATTTTACTGTGCAATCTGTGCAAAATGGTTCCTTTTGTTCTGCTGCTTGTGCATTGTTCATGGGCTGTGTTTAGTATCGGTAAACTGTTTAATAAAGGTTTCTTGGAATTTATCTTGAGAGAACCCCTCTGTGGTGGTTAATGGGTTTGGGTTCATGTTGACGCTATCGTGGCTGTTCTGAATTCTGAAGACTGTGCTGAAGAGCTATCTGTGCAGAGACATGCTCTGTTTCAAAGGCTTGTTTGCCTCCAGCTGGTGTGGATATGAACAGAATCTCTTTGTTATGCTCTAAAAGTAATCCACTCAAGTTTGAGGACAGTTTGCAACAATTGGAAGACTTTGGAAGTTTGCAATTGTAATGAACACGAGAGCTGGTTTCAAGCGCAGGGAACAGCAGGTGTTTATTTGTAAAGGACCACAGGAGGAGGCAGGTAGCTGGGTCCAGGGGCAGGCAGAAGGTCATACACAGGGGGTCCAAAAAGGCAACAGGACAGGCAGGGAAAAGGCTAGTAACGTCGTCCGGGAGATCAGGCAATAGGTTGATAACAGGAAATCCAATAGGCTAAAGTACAGGCAGGGAATAGGCAAAAGGCGTCGTTAGTGAGGCAAAAATGATCATACATGGTTGGATTAAATTATTGGAAACAGATCTCCGAATAGAAGTGTGTCACAAAACAAACAATACCTCACAATGATGGGGTGCAAAGAACTGAACTAAATAGTGTGTGATAATGACATGCAGGTGTGTGAACAGATGATTAGAATTTAGGTGATTGGGATCTGGAGAGTGAGCTGCGTTCAGGAGATCTATGTGTTTCAGAGTGTGAGCTGAAAAGTGGTCTGGAAAGTGAGCTGAGTTCAGGGGATCTATGTGTTTGAGAGTGTGAAAGTTGGAAGCAGACGTTACAGCAATAAGAGGCAAATGCTGGGCAGATACTGTAAGAGCACTCTCTGCACTGTAGGCATCCCTGTAAAAGTCATCTGTGATTGGTGCTTTGTTTCGCCTTTGCTCCTCAGAACTCCAACCAGCATTTCTTCTCTCTGATCATACCCATACCGAGAATATTCATTCAACCGTGTGCTAGACAATGTCTTCCCTCTCATCATCAGTTTCATAATGGACTCGCTTGATTTAATGTTTCATGTGAAGCATATTATTAATTAGACCTCGTGAAATGGAAAAACTGCTATCTGGAATCTGTTTTATGCCGCCATATATTTTTGGTTACAATTCCTAGAAATAGCAATTAATTCCTGCACTTACGGGGAAAATATATATTATATGAAGTCCCTCTTGAGAGAAATGAATCTGCACGGGTCTAGTTGCACAACAAGCTGCCTCGGAGCGAAGGCCCTATGAGGTGAAATGTGTGTAGCTTTAGTGAGGTCTTCCATGATGTTCATAATGACACAGTGATAGGATTTAAGTATGTGATACATGGTTCAGACGTCTCTCTCGGCTCCCTCACAGTCTCTACATTTGGTCACCAGGGGCCTAATGGAAATAATGTGGGAATGACAAGAGCGACTGTCTAAATAGTGTTGACCGGTGCGTGACGTTTTCAGAAGTGATAACGGAAATGTCAATCTGGAAAATGAGAACTGTTTGAGAAGGACACGCTTTTGGCTGGCTGCCAATGATCCTCGAATGACAACCAATTAAATGCTGCTATTACATGTCAGGATGCTACCTTGAGGGGCTTCATTAATCTCTTTTTTGAACAGTACATGTTTAGAATGCTTTTATTTCCCCAGAAGAACATACCTGACAAGGTATCGGCACAAGCAGGATTTCTTGAGTATTCTATCCTCCCAACCTGTGATTGATTACTTTGGTCTGAGGCTGATCGGCTTCTTAACTGATTCAGCGAAACTGTGTGACCGTGGTTGATTTAAAGCACCACAGGTTTTTACTTTTCCAGAGATGGCTGTTTTGTGAAATAGTGGCGCCACGGGACTCATTGTAAATCATATTTAAGCACAACAAATCTGCTCCTAAACTGCATCTGTGACTGTTCTCAGGTGATGGGGGAGATTTATCACTCGCATAGGTCTACTGTAGAATATGGCTGACTGGGAAGGGTGTGTGTGAACATTACAGAGAGCTCATATGATATTTGAGTAGCTGTGCAATGTCAGTGATGTAATATTCATTGATATATACTTCATATTAAAAGTGTTGTAGATCACAGCATTAACATTAAATTATAAAACATTGTCTACATACTCCTCTTTCCCCTTCAGTTTGCCTGCAAAGATTTCTTCCCCTTTCAGCTTCTTTGTGAAGCAACCCTTTTCATTTGAAACAACAAAACTATCCCTGAACACAAGGTGGTTAACAAGGCGAACAGGGGCCTCCCGAGTGGCCGGGTGTGATCCCAGGCTCTGTCACAGCTGGCTGTGACCGGGAGACCCATGAGGCGATTGGCCCAGCGTCATCCGGGTAAGGGGAGGATATGGGCGGCCAGGATTTCCTTGTCCCATTGCGCTCTAACGACTCGTGGCGAGCAGGACGTCTGCAAGCTGACTACGGTCACCAGCTGGGCGGTGTTTCCTCCGACACATTGGTGTGGCTGACTTCCGGGTTAAGCGAGCAGTGTGTCAAGAAGCAGTGTGGCTTGGCAGGGTCGTGTTTCCAAAGACGCATGGCTCTCGACCTTCGCCTCTCCCGAGTCTGTAGGGGAGTTTCTGTGATGGGACAAGATTGAAACAACCAATTGGATATCACAAAATTGGGGGGGGGCTAACAAGTGAAATCCAAGGAGGTAAACTGAAATCAAATTGTAGTTTCTATCGACCCTCAGTTACGGAACCCCTGATCATGACCACATTTCCCAAAGATTACAATGTCCTATAGACTGGAGGTGCTTTAGTACCATTCCTCTGGGACTCCAGCCTCTTCTGAAGTGAAGGACAATGCCCTTCAATTGGAATTGCTGCATGCTATTGATTTTCCTCAGCTGTTTTCATTTAGTCTCTTTTACCCACGATACAATATTTGGGTAGAAGCTATTGTAGGAAATTGTACTTTTTTTTTACAATGTGTGTAAGACTGTTTTGAAACTGCTTCCTCTGCTTCTGATGGACTAAAAACAGAAATCTCTGTTTCATAGTAACAGGATTGGTTGAACCTGCTCAGCTGTACCATAAGTGGCATAAACACTCACAAATAAAGACGGCCAGTATTCACAAATAGGGATATTTTTCTATGTTTAATTGCCTTGAATCTGAACCTAAACTATACTGAAACACATTTTACATACATAACAAAATATTAAGTAAATGTCACGCCCTGACCTTAGAGAGCCTTTTTATTTCTCTATTTGGTTAGGTCGGGGTGTGATTTGGGTGGACATTCTATTTTGTCTGTTTCTTTGTTGGCCGGGTATGGTTCCCAATCAGAGACAGCTGCCTATCGTTGTCTCTGATTGGGAATCATACTTAGGCAGCCTTTTCCCCACCTGTGTTTGTGGGTAATTATTTATTTTCTGTGTGTGTTTGTGTGCGCCACAGTTGCATCACGTTCGGTTTCTGTTGCTGGTGACCTGTTTTTTGTGAAAGTTTCACTTTATAAAAGATGTGGAATTACATGCACGCTGCGCCTTGGCTCATTTATGACAGGGAGTTTGAAGACAGTGAACGTGACAGTAAAGTATAGTGGGGGAGAACGTGGGAGAATGAGGGAGTTGATTAGCTAGAAGTAAACCATGCATAATTATATAATCACCAATTGTGAATGAAGAGCAGGGCGGGCCATATTATATTGCATTGATGTATTCTAATGATCTCAAAATGGTATGTAGGCCTACCCTATGTCAGTCCACCAAATCCATGCAGTCTCATCAGACTACTTTAAAATATATATATTTTACCCGGTAGTTGACTGAGAACACATTCTCATTTACAGCAACAACCTGGGGAATAGTTACAGGGGAGAGAGGATGAATGAGCCAATTGGAATCTGGGGATGATTAGGTGGCCATGATGGTTTGAGGGCCAGATTGGGAATTTAGCCAGGACACCGGGGTTAATGTCCCTACTCTTACGATAAGTGCCATGGGATCTTTAGTGACCACAGAGAGTCAGGACACCCGTTTAAAGTCCCATCAAAAAGATGGCACAGGGCAATGTCCACAAACACTGCCCTGGGCATTGGGATCTTTTTTAAGTCCAGGTGAAAGAGTGTCCCCTACTGACCCTCCAACACCACTTCCAGCAGCAGCAGCAGCAACTCTTATCCAGGGTCTGACCAGGACCAACCCTGCTTAGCTTCAGTGGCAAGCCAGCAGTGGGATGCAGCGTGGTATGCTGCTGGAGTACAGGTGTACTCTGGCCTAGTTGGAGTACACAATGAGAGCGTGCGTAATTTACAATGACAAGAAGACCAAGACGAATGGATGCTACAAAATTGGAAGGAAAACGACTCAGATGGTGGGAAAGAATGAATGGCATCTCTGAGTATACTTCTGATTCTGAGACCTCCGAGGCCCAAGCGCAAAACAAGACAGAGCGGTGTGCACTGAGCAGGTGCCCCTGCTAACACCAAATGAAACTGTGAGCGGGAGAGAGGAAGGGACAGCACAGTTTGGATAGAATAAGCTGCTGACTGTTACAATGCTATGGGCCTGCTCTCTGATCGCTGAGAGAGCAGAACCTACATCTCAAGCAAAAAACATCAGTTACACACTCCAACTAATGCCATTGCATGAAGAAACACACCATGTAAGCACGAGCTGACAATGATATATATATATATTTTACTGCTATCATATCAACACTTACTGTATATTCATTATAATGCCATTATTGCTTTTATGCAATTTTTCACCATTTATCAAGCACACTTGGCACTTCTAAAGTTGTTTAGGCTACTGATGTTTTCATCATTTGACTGCATGTCTTGCTGACCGTGCATCTTGGTGGTTGGGGTATTTTTTTTTATTTTGGCATTATTTAAAAAACATTTCATAGTGATAACAAAGGCACTCCACGAATAAAAAATAATTGAACTCTTGAATATAGGTGGTTTTTTTTTTTACATACTGTGTTGCTTACAGTAACATAAACTAATGAAAATGCTATTGTGTTGTTAAAAAAAGTATTCTAATGTTACTTAAGACCTTCATAAACAGAATCAAATCATTATTTTTGCAACAGCATATATGAAATGTATTAATTACACTGATAGAATGTCATTAGCTTGAAGGGGGGGGGGGGTCCCTCAAGGTCCAGCAGTTTTAGTTAACCCTATCAGTCCTGAGACCACAGCAAGAAACGGCTTTCACTTTCATTTATCTGCATGTCCATCCCTTATATTTAGCCTCACAATGAAATGTATGGTGGAAAATTAGAAGATTGTGTTTTAATACTGTTTATGCATCGAATAAGGTTTCTCAGTACTGTCTCATCTGTGTCTGCGGGACTGAGTTGGGCCTCTGGGGCTTGGCACTGGCAATTGATTTATGATGGCTTGGTGATAAAACCTACAGCCTGCATTCTGTGTCTGTGAAAGACTAGCCTGTCTGCCAGGGCCAGGTGAACCCTCTGTCCAGTTTCTCTCCCACATGCAGATGAACACTGGACTTCAGGAACTGTGATGAGGACCCAGTGTTCCATGTTGCATTAGTATATGTGTGTTAAGGAAAATAACCATGTATTAACAAGCAGTAAATGAGCTAGAGACAGAAACCTGCCGCAATGTAAATCTTGCTGTCTGTTGCTTGATAGCACAATGTACCTTTGTTTAATTCTACACATTTGTTTGTTGTTTGTCATGAACATTCAGGAGGATATACTTTCTGTAAGTGATCGCTGAGAGCCCAACTAGCAGATTTGGATCTGCTAGTTGGGCTCTCAGCGATCACTTACAGGGGGTCGTTGACCAGCTTCATTATTGCAATACTGAATAATGAAGAAATATAAAAGTATCTCTCCTTTCAATCAGAAATATTCCATAACAAATGTTTTACCATTTTCAGGACAACCAGGGCAACAAGTAGAACACAATTTGACATAAACAGTTGCATCCATGAGTTTTATTGACAACTGTCAAAATAAAAATAAGGCCCACCAAAGCAAAAACCTTATATGAATGAGATAATTACCGAAATTGTTTGCACAGTGGAAAATCAATAACCAACTAGTCAGTGACAACTGTGTGGAGTTTGACAGCAACTATGTGAGCTTATCTCCTGGACACTATGTCCTGGGATTTCCATGATGACATGTATCAGTAGCCTCAGGCACAATGCCCTTTTATTTCTCATAATGGCTTTAGTCTTTTTTTCCACTTGTATTATTTTTTTTGACAAACGACTGACATACTCTGAACTCCTAAGTAGTGGAGCGACTCCCTTTGAGAATGGCTAACAGAGAAATGGTTATTTCTCATTTGAATTGGACTTTGAAATCACTTCAAATACTATACGTGCCTGCCTGTGTTTGTTTCCTCACCAAAACAGGTTTTGTTGTAATGGGGAAAGCACAGAATGCCAGATAGGCTGGAAAAGCAAAGGAATAATTATAACCACAAATGGGTGTTATGTGACATAAAAAAATCTAAGTCGAGGCACTCGTGTGGGTTTGCTTGTTAAAAAATCTTGTCCTGATTAAAATACACCAATGCATATCAGCTAACGCATTCATCAGGGTGTAAGATATAGGGCACGTTCCTCTTCCCAAGCGTTGCTGACACCTGCCAGATCTTACAATGCCTGGATAGGTATTTTCAATGTCAGCTAAACACACCACATGTTATAGCAATCTGTCAGTCAATGACACAGTCGATGAGTGGTACGCAACCACTGGTTAATGCATGCAATGTCTGAGCAGGGGAACGGGACCACAATGTGGAGGAGAAACAATTATATAGCCTTGACACACCTGTCTCAAGGTGATCACAGGTAGTTCATATATTGGCTACTAGGGTCCGGACTTATAGCAAAACAGCAACGACATTATATCGCATAAGCAAAAAAGAGCTGAAAATAAACGATTTACACATGAAAAATATTGCCCAAAAAATTGCCAGACTTCAGCCCCCCAAGTCATAGACTATTCACTCTGCTACCGTCCGGCAAACGGTACTGGAGCATCGGCTCTCGGACCAATTGGCTCTGAGACAGCTTCTACCCCCAAACCATAGGACTGCTAAATAAATCAAATCAAATTGTATCCATTTTTATTTGTCACATACACATGGTTAGCAGATGTTAATAAGAGTGTAGCGAAATGCTTGTGCTTCTATTTCCGACAATGCAGTAATAACCAACGAGTAATCTAACCTAACAATTCCACATCTACTACCTTATACACGCACAAGTGTAAAGGGATAAAGAATATGTACATAAAGATATATGAATGAGGGATGGTACAGAACGGCATAGGCAAGATAGAGTAGATGGTATCAAGTACAGTATATACATATGAGATGAGTAATGTAGGGTATGTAAACATTATATTAAGTGGCATTGTTTAAAGTGGCTAGTGATACATTTTTTTACATCCATTTCCATCCATTTCCATTATTAAAGTGGCTGGAGTTGAGTCAGTATGTTGGCAGCGGCTGTTTAACAGTCTGATGGCCTTGAGATAGAAGCTGTTTTTCAGACTCTCTGCTTTGATACCCCGGTACTGACCTCGCCTTCTGGATGATAGCGGGGTGAACAGGCAGTGGCTCGGGTGGTTGTTGTCCTTGATGATCTTTATGGCCTTCCTGTGACATCGGGTGGTGTAGGTGTCCTGGAGGGCAGGTACTTTGCCCCCGGTGATGCATTGTGCAGACCTCACTACCATCTCGAGAGCCTTATGGTTGTGAGCGGAGCAGTTGCCGTACCAGGGGGAGATACAGCCCGGCAGGATGCTCTCGAATGTGCATCTGTAGAGGTTTGTGAGTGCTTTTGGTGACAAGCCGAATTTACCCTCTCCACTACTTTCCCGTCAAAGTGGATAGGGGGGTGCTCCCTCTGCTGTGTCCTGAAGTCCACAATCATCTCCTTTGTTTTGTTGACGTTGAGTGTGAGGTTATTTTCCTGACACCACACTCCGAGGGCCCTTACCTCCTCCCTGTTGGCCGTCTCGTCGTTGTTGGTAATCAAGCCTACCACTGTAGTGTCGTCTGCAAACGTGATGATTGTGTTGGAGGCGTGCATGGCCACAGTCGTGGGTGAACAGGGAGTACAGGAGAGGGCTCAGAACACACCCTTGTGGGGCCCCAGTGTTGAGGATCAGCGGGGTGGAGATGTTGTTACCTACCCTCACCATCTGGGGGCGACCCGTCAGGAAGTCCAGTTCCCAGTTGCACAGGGCGGGGTTGAGACCCAGGGTCTCGAGCTTGATGACGAGTTTGGACGGTACTATGGTGTTAAATGCTGAGCTGTAGTCGAAGAACATCGAGCATTCTCACATAGGTATTCCTCTTGTCCAGATGGGTTAGGGCTCTGTGCAGTGTGGTTGCGATTGCATTGTCTGTGGACCTATTGGGGCGGTAAGCAAATTGGAGTGGGTAAGCAAATTGGAGTGGGTGTCAGGTAGGGTGGAGGTGATATGGTCTTGACTAGGCTCTCAAAGCACTTCACGATGACGGAAGTGAGTGCTACGGGGCGGTAGTCGTTTAGCTTAGTTACCTTAGCTTTCTTGGGAACAAGAAAGCAGACTGGGATGAGGATTGATTAAATATGTTCGTAAACACACCAGCCAGCTTCTCTGCGCATGCTCTGAGGACGCGGCTGGGGATGCCGTCTGGGCCTGCAGCCTTGCGAGGGTTAACACGTTTAAATGTTTTACTCACGTCGGCTGCAGTGAAGGAGAGTCCGCAGGTTTTGATAGCGGGCCGTGTCAGTGGCACTGTATTGTCCTCAAGCAAAGAAGTTATTTAGTCTGTCTGGGAGCAAGACATCCTGGTCCGCGACAGGGCTGGTTTTCTTTTTGTAATCCGTGATTGACTGTAGACCCTGCCACATACCTCTTGTGTCTGAGCCGTTGAATTGTGACTCTACTTTGTCTCTATACTGACGCTTAGCTTGTTTGATTGCCTTGAGGAGGGAATAGCTACACTGTTTGTATTCGGTCATGTTTCCGGTCACCTTGCCCTGTTAAAAGCAGTGGTTCGCGCTTTCAGTTTCGCACAAATGCTGCCATCAATCCACGGTTTCTGGTTTGGGAATGTTTTAATCGTTGCTGTGGGTATAACATCGCCGATGCACTTTCTAAAGAACTCGCTCACCGAGTTAATTAAATGATTATCTGGACTGTCTGCCCCTATCTTGCACAGACTCTATGCACACACACAGTGCCTTCAAAAAGTATTCATATGCCTAGACTTATTCCACATTTTGTTGTGTTACACAGCATGAATTTAAAATGGAAAATGTTATTTTTTTCTCTCACCCATCTACAGTACACACAATACCCCATAATAACAAAGGTAAAACATGTTTTTAGAAATGTTAGCAAATTAATTGAAAATGAAATACAGAATTATCTAATTTACATAAGTATTCACACCCGAGTCAATACATGTTACAACCACCTTTGCAGCGATTACAGCTGTGAGACTTTCTGTTTAAGTCTCTAAGAGCGTTGTACACCTAGATTGTACATTATTTAAAAAAAATTTCAAGCTCTGTCAAATTGGTGGTTGATCATTACTAGACATCCATTTTCAAGTCTTGCCATAGATTTTTAAGCAGATTTAAGTCAAAACTGTAACTTGGCCACTCAGGAACATTCACTGTCTTCTTGATAAAATGGTGTAAAATACTTGTATGTTTGAGGAATTTTAATTATCGGATTTCTGTTGTTCTGAATTTGGCGCACTGCAGTTTCACTGGCTGTTGACGAGATGGGATGCTACCGTCCCACATAACCCAGAGAGATTCGAAACTCAGACCCACACAGATCATGATCAGGGGCTTATTCGGTGTAATGCATTAATTACAACATTGCATAGAAATGTAATGTACAGTGCCTTCAGAAAGTATTCACACCCCCTGACCTTTTCCACATTTGTTATGTTATAGCCTGAATATAGAAACACGAGAAATACATTTTGAACATTGAGCCACAAGAAAATAACAAAGTTGTAGCACACACACACACACACACGCACGCACGCACGCACACGCACGCCCACACACACACGCACGCCCACACACACACGCACACACACACACACACACACACAAAGACACACACACAAAGACACACACACAAAGACACACACACACACACACACACAGAAGCGAGCATGATGTGTGAATCATCACAAGGTAAAGCAATTATATCCTGGTATATAAAGCATGTTGACTTTATTATAGGTAGCATTCACCATCAGTACCATCACAGGTATTGTAGCATATTCATTCAATGACATTTGTTATCAGAAATATGAGGAAGACCTTTCCTTTTAGCGTGAATATAAAGCTGTGTTGATAGACATGGCCAGTAATGTAAACACTGTATTACAATGTTAGCTCATCCATTAATAAAACTGATTGAGATTTTGTGTCACTGGCCTACAGACAATACCCCATAATGTCAAAGAGAGGTTAAGGGGAAACATTTAAATGTATTGGAAAGGCCTAGTAAAAGCCCAGACCTCAATCCAATTGAGAATCTGTGGTATGACTTAAAGATTGCTGAACACCAGCGGAACCCATCTAACTTGAAGGAGCTGGAGCAGTTTTGCCTTGAAGAATGGGCAAAAATCCAAATGGCTAGATGTGCCAAGCTTATAGAGACATGCTGCAAAAGGTGGCTCTACAAAGTATTGACTTTGGGGGGGTTAATAGTTATGCACGCTCAAGTAATGTTTTTTTGTGTTATTTCACAATTTAAAATGTTTTGTATCTTCAAAGTAGTAGGCATGTTGTGTAAATAAAATTATACAAACCCCCCCCAAAAAATATATTTTAATTCCAGGTTGTAAGGAAACAAAATAGGAAAAATGCCAAGGGGGTGAATAATTTCGCAAGCCACTGTACTGTATAGTGTATTTTGAAGGTTATCCAATATTATTTGTACTATGTTTTGTAACTTTCCCCAGAACATTGCTGTAAATGAGAACAAATTCTCAGTCAACTCACCTATTAAAATAATAAATAAATAAATAAAAACACACATGCCAGACCTGCGTTCAAATACTATTTCAAATACAGTGTATATCAATTCATTTTACACACATTTTGAAGTAACTATTCAACATTTTTAGTAGTTGAATATTGGAACGGATGGCTTGGAAATCCTAAAATACACTAATTCAAATAGACTCTCAGGCATTTAATCCATGTATTAGAAAATGTATAGGAAATACTTGCAATAAGTAATTGATTCGGGTCACAATATTTGAACAACTAATTGACCGACGTCGGTTCAATTACTTAATTTTTTTTTGGGGGGGTGCTCAACGCGCCGTTTCTCTAGAGAGAAATCCAATCATTCACAAGATAAATTAAGTCAAGAACTATGTGGGACTATGGGCTGATTGGAAGTTGTAGTTTTCATTAGGCAAATGTTCAACCTTGTTCAGCGCAGAAACGCGGTAATTTACTAAAACGGCCATACTCTGTTATTTTCGGCTACGGACAGAGGCAGATACACGCAAACCATATGAAACCGCTTCAGAGAGGAATGGTAACACAATGATGACAGGGACAGAGACAGTTAGTGTTTGTGAGGTAGCTCTACCTGATTTATAGTTCTAGTAGTTGGTAAGAAGCAGTCTTGAAAGTATGCCTTATCTACTTTGTAGAACTAGTACAATTATTTTGTCAGATAGCTAGCTACTACTTGCCTAGCTAAATAGGATGAGTCATTCAATGGAGAGCACAAAGATAACGTTAGATGGTTCATTGTTGTCTGGCTGGCTCATTGTTACTGCCTGAGCAGAGATGAGATTATGAGTTTAAGGAATTGAAAATAGCCATCAAATAAAAACAAAGTCATACACAACTGAAAGTAAAGTAACTAATGTGAATAAATTATGGTTAACAAGTGATAAGCAGTAAAGGACATCACTACCATCATGGGGCTCTTATTAATTGTTTTATTCTGTATTGTTACAGCATTCAACCCACTCTGTGTCAGGGAAATGTCTGGTGATGACTGAAGGAAGTTCGAAAACCATTTAAATGTTATCATTTCATGTATTCAAAAAATATTAAAACCAACATTTTAAACCCAGACAATTTTTTTTTACTGAAATTGAACCGACCTCAAAAAACACTAATCACTCAGCACTAGAAAATAATCAAATAGAACCGAACAGAAAATATTTAAATAAAAATAATCAAATATACATGTACAGTGCCTTGCGAAAGTATTCGGCCCCCTTGAACTTTGCGACCTTTTGACACATTTTAGGCTTCAAACATAAAGATATAAAACTGTATTTTTTTGTGAAGAATCAACAACAAGTGGGACACAATCATGAAGTGGAACGACATTTATTGGATATTTCAAACTTTTTTAACAAATCAAAAACTGAAAAATTGGGCGTGCAAAATTATTCAGCCCCCTTAAGTTAATACGTTGTAGCGCCACCTTTTGCTGCGATTACAGCTATAACTCGCTTGGGGTATGTCTCTATCAGTTTTGCACATCGAGAGACTGAATTTTTTTCCCATTCCTCCTTGCAAAACAGCTCGAGCTCAGTGAGGTTGGATGGAGAGCATTTGTGAACAGCAGTTTTCAGTTTTTTCCACAGATTCTCGATTGGATTCAGGTCTGGACTTTGACTTGGCCATTCTAACACCTGGATATGTTTATTTTTGAACCATTCCATTGTAGATTTTGTTTTATGTTTTGGATCATTGTCTTGTTGGAAGACAAATCTCCATCCCAGTCTCAGGTCTTTTGCAGACTCCATCAGGTTTTCTTCCAGAATGGTGCTGTTTTTGGCTCCATCCATCTTCCCATCAATTTTAACCATCTTCCCTGTCCCTGCTGAAGAAAAGCAGGCCCAAACCATGATGCTGCCACCACCATGTTTGACAGTGGGGATGGTGTGTTCAGCTGTGTTGCTTTTACGCCAAACATAACGTTTTACATTGTTGCCAAAAAGTTCAATTTTGGTTTCATCTGACCAGAGCACCTTCTTCCACATGTTTGGTGTGTCTCCCAGGTGGCTTGTGGCAAACTTTAAACAACACTTTTTATGGATATCTTTAAGAAATGGCTTTCTTCTTGCCACTCTTCCATAAAGGCCAGATTTGTGCAATATACGACTGATTGTTGTCCTATGGACAGAGTCTCCCACCTCAGCTGTAGATCTCTGCAGTTCATCCAGAGTGATCATGGGCCTCTTGGCTGCATCTCTGATCAGTCTTCTCCTTGTATGAGCTGAAAGTTTAGAGGGACGGCCAGGTCTTGGTAGATTTGCAGTGGTCTGATACTCCTTCCATTTCAATAGTATTGCTTGCACAGTGCTCCTTGGGATGTTTAAAGCTTGGGAAATCTTTTCGTATCCAAATCCGGCTTTAAACTTCTTCACAACAGGATCTCGGACCTGCCTGGTGTCTTCCTTGTTCTTCATGATGCTCTCTGCGCTTTTAACGGACCTCTGAGACTATCACAGTGCAGGTGCATTTATACGGAGACTTGATTACACACAGGTGGATTGTATTTATCATCATTAGTCATTTAGGTCAACATTGGATCATTCAGAGATCCTCACTGAACTTCTGGAGAGAGTTTGCTGCACTGAAAGTAAAGGGGCTGAATAATTTTGCACGCCCAATTTTTTAGTTTTTGCTTTGTTAAAAAAGTTTGAAATATCCAATAAATGTCGTTCCACTTCATGATTGTGTCCCACTTGTTGTTGACTCTTCACAAAATACACAAAATACAGTTTTATATCTTTATGTTTGAAGCCTAAAATGTGTCAAAAGGTCGCAAAGTTCAAGGGGGCCGAATACTTTCGCAAGGCACTGTATTTGAACACAGGTCTGACACACGAACACACTGTTACGAAACCGATTAACTAGCGTACTGATTTTGCTACACTCCTAATTTCTAGGGGTCCTAGGCCTAGCTAAATGGTCTGTAAGCTGACTTAATGTGTGTATCTACGTGAGAAATCAGTGTATTTTGACCTGTTGTATGTATGTGACACATGTGGCAGCAACCTTACCTGATGTGTCGGCCAGCCCCAAAAAATGATTAGCTCAAAATGGTAACGAAAGTAAATATACAAAAAAGAAAACTACAAACAGGCATGGCCGAATTAAATAGACAACACAAAACAAAGGCAGGCAGAGATGTTTCTGGACACCTCGCTCTTACAGATTGACCACACCCCTGACCAGGTTGCTGCTGCCCCCTAGGGATGGAATGTAGAAGTGGTAGAGTAGTGTTTACTGTTACCTAAACTACCTAACCTATTCCATCAAACACAATACACAGAACACACACACAACACAAACGCACACACAATCTTATGGGCGCTGTGGGATAAACACAAAACCAGGAGGAACTAAACTCAATTGAGGAAGGCAGGAATTAAGGTCATGCAGAAGTTGTGACTTGGCCAGCACAGTATTGGAAGGATGCTTCTTGGCCACCTGAGAATTCCTGACACTGGGTATAAGACATGACCCATGCAAGTAGTAGACAAAAAAACAAAACATGAATACATTTATAAATCTTCTAATCAACCAAGACATCTGGAAATGTACATTAGATGATAAAACCGTAAAGCGCCGATAATATCTGCAGATAAGAGAAACTCTAACTGGGTATAGTTACACCTGCACTCCCAATGGCATTAGCCCAAAAGTATGCCTTTAACCCTATTTTTACTCTCATTATTTGCATTTATCACCCTAGTAATAGAAGTCAGGCCCTGGTTAATATCCCTGGGCGAACTGATAAACTAGAGCCTGTGTTCTAACGTCTGGCTGTCAGGCTTGTCAAGGCAATACATTAGGTTACCTGGGGGGCCACAGAGTGGTATGAGAAAAAGGTCTGGTATTTCAGGGTGACGTGCACGGTCTCCTGCGGCCGCAGGTACACATGGGGGCAAGCGTGCCCACTTTGAGTTGGAACATATCGACCTCGAGGGGGGTCAAGGCTTTAGTCAGCACCTTGATATGCTTCCACTCGTCGCAGTCTGTTATGACACTGAACAAAGAGAAGGGGGGTTGAGAGAGAGTGTGTGTTAAGAGAGAAAGGGAATAGGGAAGGAGGAGAGAAGTGTGTAGGAAAAGTGCGGGAGATACAGAGTTTGAGTTATTGATATATATATATAGAGAGATGAGCATCCAGTCATCACACTTTCAAAGGTCCCCCTCATATCGGTGTGCTGCATTTCTTTGAATTACACATGGCAGGATTGGTAAACGGCAGACAAATCATTGTAAATCTTTAACCCTCTTTGCCAAATGGATTCCCATGGTGAGAGTAAAAAAAGTTGACACATACTGACGATATAGGGAAGTTATTTTCTTTGAATGCACAAATTTCATGTGCAGTTGAATTCGGAGGTTTACATACACTTAGGTTGGAGTCATTAAAACCTGTTTTTCAACCACTCCACACATTTCTTGTTAACAAACTATAGTTTTGGTAAGTCGGTTAGGACATCTACTTTGTGCATGACAGAAGTCATTTTTCCAACAAATGTTTACAGACAGATTATTTCACTTATAATTCACTGTATCGCAATTCCAGTGGGTCAGAAGTTTACATACATTAAGTTGACTGTGCCTTTAAACAGCTTGGAAAATTCCAGAAAATGATGGCATGGCTTTAGAAGCTTCTGATAGGTTAATTGACATCATTCGAGTCAATTGGAGGCGTACCTGTGGATGTATTTCAAGGCCTACCTTCAAACTCAGTGCCTCTTTGCTTGACATCATGGGGAAATCAAATGAAATCAGCCAAGACCTTAGAAAAATAATTGTAGACCTCCACAAGTCTGGTTCATCCATGGGAGCAATTTCCAAATGCCTGAAGGTACTACGTTAATCTGTACAAACAATAGTACGCAAGTATAAACACCATGGGACCACGCAGCAGTCATACCGCTCAGGAAGGAGATGCGTTCTGTCTCCTAGAGATGAAGGTACTTTGGTGCAAAAAGTGCAAATCAATCCCAGAACAACAGCAAAGGACCTTGCGAAGATGCTGGAGGAAACAGTTACAAAACTATCTATATCCACTGTAAAACGAGTCCTATATCGACAACCTGAAAGGCCGCTCAACAAGGAAGATGCCACTGCGCCATCAAAGAAGCCAGACTATGATTTGCAACAGCACATCGGGACAAAGATTGTACTTTTTGGAGAAATGTCCTCTGATCTGATGAAACAAAAATAGAACTGTTTGGCTATAATGACCATCATTATGTTTGGAGGAAAAAAAGGGAGGCTTGCAAGCCGAAGAACACCATCCCAACCGTGAAACACGGGGGTTGCAGCATCATGTTGTGGGGGTGCTTTGCTGCAGGAGGGACTGGTGCACTTCATAAAATAGATGGGATCATGAGGGAGGAAAATTACGTGGCTATATTGAAGCAACATCTCACGACATCAGTCAGGAAGTTAAAGCTTGGTCGCAAATGGGTCTTCCAAATGGACAATGACCCCAAGCATACTTCCAAAGTTGTTGCAAAATGGCTTAAGGACAACAAAGTCAAGGTATTGGAGTGGTCATCACAAAGCCCTGACCTCAATCCTATAGAAAATGTATGGGCAGAACTGAAAAAGCGTGTGCGAGCAAGGAGGCATACAAACCTGACTCAGTTATACCAGCTCTGTCAGGAGGAATGGGCCAAAATTCACACAACTTATTGTGGGAATATTGTGGAAGGCTACCCGAAACGTTTGACCCAAGTTAAACAATTTAAAGGCAATGCTAGGAACGATGGGAATGTGATGAAATAAATACAATCTCAAATAAATCATTCTCTCTACTATTATTCTGACATTTCAGATGCTTACAATAAAGTGGTGACCCTAACTGACCTAAGACAGGGAATTTTTTTTGGATTAAATGTCAGGAATTGTGAAAAAGTTGCCGTACCAGGCGTGGTGATACAGCCCGACAGGATGCTCTCGATTGTGCACCAACCTCCAGTTGATGTGGATAGAGGTGTGCTCCCTTTCCTGTTTCCTGAAGTCCACGATCATCTCTTTTGTTTTTGACTAGTGTGTGTAGATAATTGGAGAGACAAAACTTCACACAAACCTTTTGGTGAAATATACAGTAAATAGAATGTGTGTGTGTGGGTGTGACTGTGCATGCTTCAGTTGGAGATGAAAGGGTGTCGAGAGAGAGAGAGAGATGCCTGGGGAGCTCACAGCAGCATCACCTCCCATTCTGTTCTACTTGCCTGCAGCGATGGTTGGGCCCGGTGAGGCCTAGCAAGCTAGCGGAGCCATGCAAAATGGATGGCAACAGGTAAATAACGTGTTCGCTCAGTCTCCACAGAGAGAACCACAAGGCTTCCCCACGGCACCAAACATCAAAGCCATGTGCCTGCCTTTCTCTGTCCTCTCTCTCAAACAATCAACTCTGGAGTGAGGTAATATCAGTTCATGATCTCTCATCTGTCTTTGTTTGGAGAAAGAAGGGCGAACGACAGATCTCGCTTCCTTCTGGAGACAAACTTGTCTAACAGCCGTTGAAATATAGATGAATCCATCCAGTAAATTAATTAGTAGTGCTCCAATGCACCACCTGTGACATATCAATCAACACTACAGGCTCCGTGACACAGATGCCTGATTCATAACACAGGGTAGAGCTGGGACGATACACCAAAAATTATCGATACCAACCAAACCAACCATTTATCGTACACATTTGTTCATTGGGATAAGAAGCCCATGCTAGAGAAATGTGAAGTTTGAAATTAAATAAGTCTGCTTATATAGGTGATTGTTAATGGGACAATTTACAGGTAACTGCTAAAATAAAGGAAACACATAAAGTGAGTAAACCTCTACGTGATTGGTGCACCCCCCCCCCCCCTCCCCCTCCCCCTGTTGAGCTAACGTAGGCTATTGTGATTAGCATGAGGTTGTAAGTAACAAACAAAAAAATCCCAGGACATATCTGATTGGAGGGATGCGGCATCATTTGTCACCATCAAATTCCGTCATTTGGTGTTTTGTTGATGGAAGACGCTGTCTCAGGCGCCACTCCAGAATCTCATAAGTGTTTAATTGGGTTGAGATCTGGTGACTGAGACAGCCATGGCATATGGTTTACATTGTTTTCATGCTCATCAAACCATTCAGTGACCACTCGTGCCCTGTGGATGGGGGCATAGTCATCTTATGGAGGCATATTCTCCTACAGCTGAGCCGTGAAGTAGACAATTATTGTTTTAGGAAAGTAAAAACCAATAAAACAGACTGAAGTTTTTAATATGCTACACATCAAAACACAGCTATATATATTTTTTTTGTTATTGGCAGTTTTTAAAGACACGTAACTGTGGATCATTTGGCCAATATAGCTTGTTTATTGATGGCACTGGCAGTGCACAGTTGGAGGTTTCGTTCTCTCTCTACTCTCGGATCTGAACGGGTCTCTCGGATCCGAACCAGCCCCGGTCTGTTTGGGTCTGTCTGTTCCTTTTTGGAATGGGTCCAACTGTCCTCGGTTCCATTCAAAGCATATTTATGCATATTGGAAAGCCACGGCTGCAACTTTTTGGACCCATGAATTACTCTACCCTGGGGGTCTGCCATCCTGTTGGTTATGGCTATGGCCTTGGCCTAACACACCTGAAAAATATAATGCATTTTTCACTAAGATCCTAAAGCTGAGTGGGGTGTGTTGGGTTGGGGCTTGTGATGAACGAGTAGACTCATTGTCCGCAGTCCCTGTGGTTATATCTGCGGGGATGATGGGTTTAGGATCATTAAATGTTGTGTGGCTGAAGGGTGGTGGGCGGGTTAAATAAAGAGATACAATACCTTAAAATCCATAAATGTATAATCATTGTGCAATTTAAATAGGCTACAGTACATTGAGGTTTGTCTTTCATTATTTTAGGCTATCTGGTATTAGTGAAAAAACCTAGGCTTCAGGGCTTAACTGTACGAGCGCCAAATAGCCTACACATCCAATCGCCAAATAATGCTGAAAAAGAACGTAAATCGAAGTTTAATTCAATAAGACAAAAGCTGCGAATGGAGAGAAAATAAAGAGAAGGGAGAGCCAGAAAAGTAATATTTGGAAAAGATTTGGTGAAGTGGTAAAAGAGGATGATAGCAGTGCTATGATTGTGAGGCACTATGGACCCATTTCTGTGTTTGAAAACATTTCTGCACAAGGCTGATGCACTCAATTTGGTGGCAGAACACAGGGGAGTTCTTATTGAACATCAGCAAAAAAAGCCTCAATTTACATGTTGCTTAAGAGTGCTTTTCAGACTACTTTTGGATTAAAATTGGATTTTAAGGCTCGTATGAATTTCCTGTTTAATATAATGTGTGTGTCAATATCGCAAATCAACTGCATTATACTTAAAAAACACTTCAACCAGTAAAATGGCTCTTTGGTTACCTTTTGCTACAGCCTCTGTCTATGAGTATTAGCATTCTCGTTAACAACTGCTGCATCCAAAATAGTTATTTTGCAAAGATCATAACCTAATGTAATCTTAGCAACTTTTCAAGCAAGCGTCAAAACATTGTAAGCGTATGAGAAGCCCCAAAAAGTTATGTTTTGAAGTAATAAAAACGTAAATCTAGGCTATGTTGAATGCAGTGGAAGCTGCTAGTGTTGACCTGATTAAAGACCTTGGGGTGTAGTGTTGTTATTGTCAAAGCATGCCAGAAATGCATTGAGTTCATCTGGAAGATCACGGCTGGGTCTTTCTTTTTTTTTTTCCATCTGCAATGGACTGTATGCTCTGCCACATGCGGCTGGCGTCGGAGCCTGTGTGGTATGATTCTACCTTATTCCTATATAGTCCTTTTGCTCATTTGATGACTCTGCGGAGGTCGTAGCAGACTTCTTGTACTTGTTCCTTTCCTCTGCCATAGCTGTTATCACTGTTATTACACAGTTATGTGACCAGAAAAACAGGGAAAATAAGATACTGGAGTTTGGAGTTAGGTCAATTTCAATGACATATGAATAGAGGACATGTGCCTTACTCTACTTCGGGGCTTCGTCGGGATCTGGACTTTATAGCACATGTTACTAGGTCTACTTCTGCAATTCAAGTTTTTGGTGTCAGTGTTTTTAGACTGTTATTGACTTTTTACTCTACACCTCAGTGTGAGCCAACATTTCAGTTTCAATTATTTCCATGAATATAGCAGCTGTACATTATGTTGATCCAAGGTGTCAATACAAGCTTACAGGTAACCTCTAGGTAAACTCCAGGTAACTGCACCCTTCCCCCCCTAGAGGGTACGCTCATGCTCAACTGTGAACATTGACCAATACCAGGTTTTCTCCTCAGGCAGAGAGCACACATTCATTTATTTAGTGCCCAACTACAGTAGTAGTGTATGGCGGCATCGACAATGCTTCACACATGGTAATGGGAGAGTGGTAGAAGCAATTGCTCACTGTGAGGAGTAGAGTGAGTGCCAATGCCAAGCAGCGGTCTGCCGGTCTTTGCATTCGCTGCCAATAGCAGAGATCGTATTTCCAAAAAACAAAGGCCTCAAAGAGAGATTGTTTTATAATATGCGGTTATGCGGTCTGGCAGATTCCAGATAGAATCACAGCAAGCAGATGATTGAGGCTCTAATTAAAACAAACCGTTAGAATGAATTAAATTGTTGCTCTCAGTCTTCTTTGCTACAATTTGGAGCATTTCACTCGTGTTTGGCAACATCCGCTTCAGGGAAAGTTTACTTTCTAATGTCGAAATTTCACAGACACCCTTTTACTGTGAAGCTCGGAAATTATGCGTTGCAGAGTAGAGCGGTCGTAGCGTACTTCAGAAAGTGTGAGATTGGCAATTAAGCTGCTTTTTCACAGTGTGACATCTCTGTGGGCTCTGAGATTTTAGTGGGAATTGAAACCACTTTCTGCTACTCTGCATCCTTCAGAGCTCCAACTCTTTCATCAACAGCTGATAATAGCAACCCTACCCGATGAGATAGGGTTGCCATGCAAACAGACAACGACAGACGCAGTTGCATAGATTAATGGCCGAGGTGTCTCTCCCTTCCCCAACGCAAATCTTCTGCCATCCATCTTGTTGTGTCACCTCCGCCACGACGGAATCCGACCAAATGATACATTTAAGTGTCACATGTTGTCTGAGTTATAATTCCACTGTAGTTAAAAAATAGAGACTGAACAAATGTGAACGATAATGAAGGCCAGTGATGAAGATGCATCTAGAGACTTGCTGACGCCGAAGCCCAGCGTGAAGGCTCAATACATTGTCTGGATGGATTGCCATATATGACTTACTCCACATTTTGTTGTGGAATTACTGAATTCAAAACTGACATATCAACACACAATACCCCATAATGATAAAGTGAAAACATGTTTATTTTGGTACATTAATTGAAAATAAAATACAGAAATATCAAATTTCCGTAAGTATTCACACCCCCTGAGTCAGTACTTTGTAGAAGCACGTTTGGCTGCGATTACAGTTGGGAGTCTTTCTGGTTAAGTTTCTAAGAGTTTTCCACCACTGGATTGTGCAAAATTTACCCATTATTCTTTTCAAAATTCTCCAAGCTCTATCAAATCGGTTGTTGATCATTGTTAGACAACCATTTTCAAGTATATTTAAGTAAAACTGTAACTCGGCCACTCAGGAACATTCACTGTCTTCTTGGTAAGCAACTCCAGTGTAGATTTGGCCTTTAGTTTTAGGTTATTGTTCCGCTGAAAGGTGAGTTAATCTCCCAGTGTCTGGTGGAAAGCAGATAAGAAAGTTTTCCTCCAGGATTTTGCCTGTGCTTAGCTCCATTCAGTAAATAAATGTTTTATCCTGAAAAACTCCCCAGTCCTCAACAATGATAAGCATACCCATAACATGATGCAGCCATCATAACAAACTATGCTTGAAAATATTCTAGGTCTCCCGAGTAGCTCAGTGGTTGAGGGTATTGCTTCGCAGTGATAGCTGTGCCACTAGAGATCCTGATTCGAGTCCAGGCTCCAGCCGGCTGCAACAGGGAGACCCATGGGGCGGTGCACAATTGGCCCAGCGTCGTCCGGGTTAGGAGAGGGTTTGGCCGGCAGGGATGTTCCTGTCCCATTGCGCACTAGCGACTCCTGTGGCGGGCCGGTCGCAATGCACGCTGACACAGTCGCCAGATGTACAGTGTTTCTTCCAATACATTGGTACAGCTGGCTTCCGGGTTAAGCGGGCGTTGTGTCAAGAAGCAGTGCGGCATGGCTGGGTTGTGTTTCAGAGAACACACGGCTCTCAACCTTCGCCTCTCCCGAGTCCGTACGGGAGTTGCAGCAATGGAACAAGACTCTAACTACCAATTGGATCCCACTGGGGAGAAAAATGGGTATATAAAAAAATATATCCTTTGTACTCAGTGATGGGTTATATATATTGGATTTGTCCCAAACGTTGCGTCACATTTTATTTTGCAGTATTACTTTACCTTGTTGCAAGCTGGGACGGCAGTGTAGCCTAGTGGTTAGAGTGTTGGACTAGCAACTGAAAGTTCAACTCCCGGAACTGACAAGGTACAAATCTGTCATTCTGCCCCTGAACAAGGCAGTTAACCCACTGTTCCTAGGCCGTCATTGAAATTAGAACTTGTTCTTAACTGACTTGCCTAGTTAAATAAAGGTAAAATAAAAAAACAGCATCCATGTTTTGGAATATATTTTATTCTATACAGGCTTTTTTCTTTTTACTAGTATTCTGGTCTTTGTGATTGAATCTGTGTTTGAGAGTCACTGCTCGACTGAGGGACCTTACAGATTATTGCATGTGTGGGGTAGATATGAGGTAGTCATTAAAAAATAATGTTAAACTATTATGGACGCAACGTATTATGTGACTTTTTAAGCAAATTTTTTATCCTGAACTTATTGACTCAAAACATTTCAGCTTTTCCTTTTTAATTCATTTGTCAATTCCACTTTGATATTATGGGATATTGTGTTGTGCCAGTAACAACAACTCTTCATTTTATGCATTTTAAATCCAGGCTTTAACACAACAAAATGTGGAAGAAGTAGTCAATGGCTGTGAATACTTTCTGACGGCACTGCAGCCGACGTGAGTAAAACGTTTAAACGTGTTAACCCTCGCAAGGCTGCAGGCCTAGACGGCATCCCCAGCCGCGTCATCAGAGCATGCGCAGACCAGCTGGCTGGTGTGTTTACGGACATATTCAATCAATCCTTATCCCAGGCTGCTGTTCCCACATGCTTCAAGAGGGCCACCATTGTTCCTGTTCCCAAGAAATCTAAGGTAACTGAGCTAAACCACTACCGCCCCGTAGCACTCACTTCCGTCATCATGAAGTGCTTTGAGAAACAAGGACCATATCACCTCCACCCTACCTGACACCCTAGACCCACTCCAATTTGCTTACCGCCCCAGTAGGTCCACAGACGCCGCAATCGCAACCACACTGCACACTGCCCTAACCCATCTGGACAAGAGGAATACCTATGTGAGAATGCTGTTCATCGAATACAGCTCAGCATTTAACACCATAGTACCCTCCAAACTCATCATCAAGCTCAAGACCCTGGGTCTCGACCCCGCCCTGTGCAACTGGGTACTGGACTTCCTGACGGGCCACCCCCAGGTGGTGAGGGTAGGTAACAACATTTCCACCCCGCTGATCCTCAACACTGGGGCCCCACAAGGGTGCGTTCTGAGCCCTCTCCTGTACTTCCTGTTCACCCACGACTGCGTGGCCATGCACTCCTCCAACTCAATCATCAAGTTTGCGGACGACACTACAGTGGTAGGCTTGATTACCAACAACGACGAGACGGCCTACAGGGAAGAGGTGAGGGCCCTTGGAGTGTGGTGTCAGGAAAATAACCTCACACTCAACTTCAACAAAACAAAGGAGATGATTGTGGACGTCAGGAAACAGCAGAGGGAGAACCCCCCTATCCACATCAACGTGACAGTAGTGGAGAGGGTAGTAAGTTCCTCGGCGTACACATCACGGACAAACTGAATTGGTCCACCCGCACAGACAGCGTTGTGAAGAAGGCGCAGCAGCGCCTCTTCAACCTCAGGAGGCTGAAGAAATTTGGCTTGTCACCAAAAGCACTCACAAACTTCTACAGATGCACAATCGAGAGCATCCTGTCGGGCTGTATCACTGCCTGGTACGGCAACTGCTCCACCCACAACCGTAAGGCTCTCCAGAGGGTAGCGAGGTCTGCACAATGCATCACCGGGGGCAAAATACCTGCCCTCCAGGACACCTACACCACCCGATGTCACAGGAAGGCCATAAAGATCATCAAGGACAACAACCACCCTGCTATCATCCAGAAGACGAGGTCAGTACATCAAAGCAGGGACCGAGAGACTGAAAAACAGCTTCTATTTCAAGGCCATCAGACTGTTAAACAGCCTCCACTAACATTGAGTGGCTGCTGCCAACATACTGACTCAACTCCAGCCACTTTAATAATGATAATTGATGTAAAAAAAATGTATCACTAGCCACTTTAAACAATGCCACTTAATATAATGTTTACATACCCTACATTACTCATCTCATATGTATATGCATATACTGTACTCTATATCATCTACTGCATCTTGCCATCTTTATGTAATACATGTATCACTAGCCACTTTAAACTATGCCACTTTATGTGTATATACTGTACACTATACCATCTCAATCAATCAATCAATCAAATTTTATTTGTCACATACACATGGTTAGCAGATGTTAATGTGAGTGTAGCGAAATGTTTGTGCTTCTAGTTCCGGCAATGCAGTAATAACAAGTAATCTAACTAACAATTCCAAAACTACTGTCTTGTACACAGTGTAAGGGGATAAAGAATATGTACATAAGGATATATGAATGAGTGATGGTACAGAGCAGCATAGGCAGATACAGTAGATTGTATCGAGTACAGTATATACATATGAGATGAGTATGTAAACAAAGTGGCATAGTTAAAGTGGCTAGTGATACATGTATTACATAAGGATACAGTCGATGATATAGAGTACAGTATATACGTATGCATATGAGATGAATAATGTAGGGTAAGTAACATTATATAAGGTAGCATTGTTTAAAGTGGCTAGTGATATATTTACATCATTTCCCATCAATTCCCATTATTAAAGTGGCTGGAGTTGAGTCAGTGTCAGTGTGTTGGCAGCAGCCACTCAGTGTTAGTGGTGGCTGTTTAACAGTCTGATGGCCTTGAGATAGAAGCTGTTTTTCAGTCTCTCGGTCCCAGCTTTGATGCACCTGTACTGACCTCGCCTTCTGGATGATAGCGGGGTGAACAGGCAGTGGCTCGGGTGGTTGTTGTCCTTGATGATCTTTATGGCCTTCCTGTGACATCGGGTGGTGTAGGTGTCCTGGAAGGCAGGTAGTTTGCCCCCGGTGATGCGTTGTGCAGACCTCACTACCCTCTGGAGAGCCTTACGGTTGAGGGCGGTGCAGTTGCCATACCAGGCGGTGATACAGCCCGCCAAGATGCTCTCGATTGTGCATCTGTAGAAGTTTGTGAGTGCTTTTGGTGACAAGCCGAATTTCTTCAGCCTCCTGAGGTTGAAGAGGCGCTGCTGCGCCTTCTTCACGATGCTGTCTGTGTGAGTGGACCAATTCAGTTTGTCTGTGATGTGTACGCCGAGGAACTTAAAACTTGCTACCCTCTCCACTACTGTTCCATCGATGTGGATAGGGGGGTGTTCCCTCTGCTGTTTCCTGAAGTCCACAATCATCTCCTTAGTTTTGTTGATGTTGAGTGTGAGGTTATCTCCTGCATCTTGCCTATGCCGTTCTGTACCATCACTCATTCATATATCTTTATGTACATATTCTTTATCCCTTTACACTTGTGTGTGTAAGGTAGTAGTTGTGGTATTGTTAGGTTAGATTACTTGTTGGTTATTACTGCATTGTCTGAACTAGAAGCACAAGCATTTCGCTATACTCGCATTAACATCAGCTAACCATGTGTATGTGACAAATACAATTTGATTTGATTTGATTTCATCTCACAGGAGAGAGCCACACGGAATACTCAAGAACTGATCTGGGACCCAAGCGGGTCCGGATCCAGAATTCTAATATTGTCAAGGGTCTCGTATGTGCAATTTTAACAAATTTGTCCATAAGGGCTTGTACAGATCCGAACGCGACTGCTTCAGTAGAGAGAGAGAGAAATTGTATAATTCATGCTGCTGCTCTTGCTTTCATGAGAGTGGAGTGTGGCAGTGTGTAGCTTTTTGTTATTGGCCAATCATAAGTCATCAAATCGGCGATAGGCTACAGTCGTAGAGCCTCCGTGTGTGGCAAAAGTTAGGAGATATCTAATCAATGGAAGATGGAATTAAAATGACGAAATTAAAAGTTAAAGGAGAAAGATAGGCTGCAACGACCAAGAGCCAACAGACAGGCTGCTACTTAATATTCTGAATGGAGTTGTTGTTATTTGTAACTGTAGGATGAGAAAGCTCATGCACTGCAGTCTAAATTAGCCTAGCTAGCTAACGTTATCTAACTAACTTAAATAGCTAGTTAGGAACTACATAAGCATATTTGATGATAAATAACATAGTTATGGCATCTATTAGTCTACTATAGTGCAAATCAGCTTTTTGGTTGGTTGCTGTCTCTCATCTCTTCCCTCCGTGTTCCCGTGTCACTTGCTCACAGTTCGATCCCTCACCGGCCTTCTAGAGTGGCACTTCTCTCTTCCTCCTCTTGTGCCTTATCAGCTCCAATTAATAAAGGCTGTGAGACTGATGAAAACGATAATCGATATAAGTAATGTTAATGTGTGAATTAAATTGTCATGTTTGGGTTGATTCTAGAGTTAATAAAGAGCTATGAATTATGAAATGTTTTTTTTATACTGTAAGTTTGGTCAGTTCAAGGAGGAGTGACAGGGGTGCAAGAAGATGCCTGGGGGTAGGGGTACTGCGCAGCAGCAAAAAAACAATGTCCATACTACAGATGCAAATACAGGACTAGTAATGGCCCAGTTACTACTTTTTTTGAAATTCTTTTGAAGGGGTGCTGCAGCACCCTCAGCAGCCCTACTTCCCGCCGCTGTGCTCCTATCATACAGTTTTGAGTTGTGGTGATTAGTTTAGAGAATGCACGTGAAGTTTTATGCCTTTTGTTTTAATTATTTGGGCCACTTGAAAGAAAAAAAGCTGTTTGGAAACTTTGTTCATGGAGTCATTGGTAAACAGATCTCCTGATGTATGTTTATAATAATGTATGTCATAGAGGTATGTTATATGCTAATAAGACTTTACTGTGAAGACTTCTGGAATGTACCATGTATTTGATAGTTGTATTCTCATTCTAATAAATCAGATTATTTTAAATGTATACAAATGGTAGTCCTAATATTTCAGAGTAATATTTCTTGAATTAATATTTGGTGAATGGTTTAATGGTAAATGTTATTCACATAGCATATACTGTATGCTTGGCCTCTTAACTGTGCAGTTCTGAGCTAAGGTTAAATCAATAATTTAATGCCGGGACATGGATCTCGAGACATTAGCTCTTTGTCTTTCAGCCTCTTAATAATTGCACAAAGGTAAATCTAGACACGTGCAATTTATAGTATTCCGAGTGGTGATGCGAGGCTTGTTACCTTGACTAGACCCATTGGATTTGCATATGGGCCTATAGCATCCACATGATAATGGAGTCAGATTGAAGATTATGGTCAAATTCCTTCTACACTTATTCTAGACTTACTCATCCCCAGTTGAAGTGGATTTTCACTAATCTACTGTCACGCCCTGACCAACATAGAGAATAAACAGCTCTCTATGGTCAATGTTGGTTGGGGTGTGATAGTGACTAGGGTGGGTCAACTAGGTGATTAATGATTTCTGTTGGCCTGGTATGGTTCAGAGACAGCTGTTTATCGTTGTCTCTGATTGGGGATCATATTTAGGCAGCCATTGTGCTTTGTGGGATCTTGTTGGATAGTTGCCTGTGTGCTTGTTTGTTTTGGTTGGTGAGTTTCTATTAATTAAAATATGTTGAACTCTATGCACGCTGCGCCTTGGTCCAATCATTTCGACGAGCGTGACAGAAGATCCCACCAACAACTGACCAAGCAGCGTGCCCGGTCAGTTGGCATCCTGGTCTGGCATCCTGGTCTGTGGAGGAGATTAGGGAGAGAACATCCTGGTTTTGGGAAGACATAATAGCAGGAGAGAATTGCCTGCCATGGAGGCATGTGGAAGCAGCGAAGGAGGGACAGCGACAATGTTGGGGAGGTAGGCCACAGAAATCCCAATAATTTTATTGGGGCGGGGGGGGCACATGGAGCAGTCGGCGGACCTGAGGAGTGAACCAGAGCCAGTCTAGGAGAAGAAGGAGAATTTGGAGGGGAGAGTTGTTGAGTTGGTGGAGGGTGCACGGATTTGGAATAAAGGAACGTGTTGTCAGTTTGGTACCACCTGAGTCAGCTCCCCGTACTCATCCTGAGAAGTGTGTTAAAGTTCAGGAACAATTGATGCCGGCTATACACACCAGGTCTCCAGTGCACCTTCACAACCCAGTGTGTCCTGTGCCAACTCCTCGCACTCTCCCTCAAGTGCACTTTCCCAGTCAGGTGTGTCCTGTTCCTGTTCCTCGCACTCTCCCTCAATTGCGCTTTCCCAGTCAGGTCCGTCCTGTTCCTGCTCCTCGCACTCGCCCTGAGGTGCGTGTCACCAGCCTGGTGCCACTTGTACTGGTCCCACACATCAGGCCTCCAGTGCGCCTCCACAGTCCAGAGCTTCCGGGGACAGTTCCCAGTCCAGAGCTTCCGGCAACGGTTCCCGATCCAGAGCTTCCAGCAACGGTTCCCAGTCCCGAACCTCCAACGACGGTCCATAGTCCGGAACCTCCTGAGACGGTCGGCAGTCCGGAACCTCCTGAGACGGTCGGCAGTCCGGAACCTCCTGAGACGGTCGGCAGTCCGGAACCTCCTGAGACGGTCGGCAGTCCGGAACCTCCTGAGACGGTCGGCAGTCCGGAACCTCCTGAGACGGTCGGCAGTCCGGAACCTCCTGAGACGGTCGGCAGTCCGGAACCTCCTGAGACGGTCGGCAGTCCGGGGCCTCCAGCAACGGTCGGTGGTCCGGAGCCTTCAGCAGGGGTTCTCAGTCCAGAACCACCTGCGACAATCTACAGTCCGGTTCCTCCGGTGATGATCCACGGTCCGGAGCCTCCAGCGACGATCCCCGCACCAGAGCCGCCATGGAGGAAGACGTCGTATCTGCGAGCGGAGTGGGTACTTCGCCCTGCATCGGAACTGCCCCCCGACGGTAGATGCCCACCCGGACCCTCTCCTATTGAGTCAGGTTTTGCGGTCGGAGTCCGCACCTTTGGGGGGGGGGGGGGGGGGGGGGGGTACTGTCACGCCCTGACCATAGAGAGCTGTATATTCTCTATGTTGGTTGGGGCGTGATAGTGACTAGGGTGGGTCATCTAGGTGATTAATGATTTATGTGGCCTGGTTCCTAATCAGAGACAGCTGTTTATCGTTCTCTCTGATTGGGGATCATATTTAGGCAGCCATTTCCTCATTGTGCTTTGTGGGATCTTGTCTACGGATAGTTGCCTGTGTGCACACCAGTAGATTCACGTTTCGGTTGGTGAGTTTCTATTAATTAAAATATGTTGAACTCTATGCACGCTGCGCCTTGGTCCAATCATTTCGACGAGCGTGACATCTACAATATTATATAGTGAAGACATTCAGATTGAATGGAATGGCCTATGTATTAAGTAAACGTCTGGGATCGATAACAAAGGCTATCCGGATGGCCTTTCTGTGAATCTTTCGTTACTCTATTTCAGTACGTTCCCGCCAGCCAATTCTTCTATGATTGATAATGGTCCCTCACTAGGGCCTGAGATGTAGGTTGAGGCTACATGATATGACGAGTAATGACAGTCACAACAAACGACCCGGCGGTTAACTACGACGGTAAATAGCTTAATCATATATATTAATGTACTATAATAATTATCATTAGGACAATCTGATTATGACCAGTGTTATAGTAATTTGGAGTGACATCGACAACAGCTCTTTTCACCCTTCTGAGTCATATTTAATTCCACGCAATTGAATCACCCTGGTGTTGGATCTAAATGAACCATCCTCCCTGTGAAATGGAAGCAGGGGTGTATTCAGCAATGTGAAACCTGAACATTGATAGAAATATGAAAAAGATGATTTCCTATTCTACATGACAATCATATTTGTTCTACACAAATACATGTCTACCTGAACGTTCTGTAACATTGAGCAGTTCGAGGAGGCCCAGGCCTGTCTCGTGTTTTGCTGCTGCTATAAGCCGTCTGTGGAGAGGAGACTAATTGTAAAGAGAGTGCCAGAGGGCTCAATTCTACTGGATTAATTGATCTCATCGTTGTGTGTCCAACAATGAGATCAATCACAATGGCCCTCGCTACTCTTTGCTCCATAGGCACTGTGTAAGTATAGAAATGTAATCACTTGAAAGGGCAAAGCCACTCAGATACAACAATTTGATGCACCCTTATGGGTACACTCGATATGGGTATCTCTGTTTCTATACAGAGAAGTGCTTCTTTTTAGGCCATCAGCAGGTGTTTACTTATTCTGGGGCAGCAAGTAGCCTAGCAGTTAAGCGCATTGGCTAGAAAGTCAAACGGTCCCTGAGCCAGCCAGGTGGAAAAATCTGGCATTCTGCCCTTGAAGAAGGCAGTTAACGGGTGCCGATGACGTGGACGTCGATTAAGGCAGCACCTTGCACCTTTCTTATTCAGAGGGGTTGGGTTAAATGCAGAAGACACATTTTGGTTGAATGCATTCAGTTGTTCAACTGACTAGGTATCCATTTCCCTATTCCATTTCTCACTTATTAAAAAAGTATAAGTTTACTTATTCAAATTCTCTAGATTCGGGGGTTCCAGGCAGGCAACATTCCATTCATATTAAAGGGGGTAAGGGGTGGTTTTGGTATGTTTAACCTTAGAGGGTAGACTTGTGGTACCAGCGTAATTACATTACTCTGAAACATTTTTATCTGTGCCCTTCACCTTACAAATATTTGGGGGAAGAGACATTTCCTACATGTTTGCTCCAGTGTGTTGGTTTTGGGAGGAGTTCAGGAGGCCTCTCTCGCTCTCTCATGCTGCAGTCCTGCCAGGGCTTATCCGTCTGCTGCAGATGAGGAGTCTTGAAAAGGTCTGGAGATGGACCTAGCAACTCTTTTCTCCCAATTTGGCCACATACCTTCGGAACTTTGGTCTTTCAGTAAACTAATAATAGTTTTGTGAATGATTGAGTAGACCTGATTGCATATATAATTACTATTTAATTAATAACATGACAATCCATGCTCACGATAATTAAAAGCAATACAATTTTATATTTTATATATTTTTCATTGAAGAATGAGTCTGCCAGTCACCCTGTTTCCAATAAAGGCCAATTCTGATGACTTCCCAGCGAGCTGTAGGAAAGACATGATTAATTGCATGCATGAATGAAAGCCATAAAATTAGAACACAGTGCCTTTCAGAAGCATACAGCAATGTAGACATTTTGATTAACCAAAATCCAGATGACACACACACACATGGGTGTCAGGCTGTTTCTGCTCTCTAGCTAACTCCTTATGGAATTTCATGCCATGTTTGGCTTGACAATGACAGCAATGGAGTTAGCAATAGCAAACCGATCTGGGACCAGGCTTACATACAACACAGGTACTACCAATCATCATATGATGTAACAATACAGCTACTGATAACACATCCCCAACAAAGCAATAAGAATTTAAAATGCCAAAGCAAAGCCATAGCCATAACCTCTATCTTTCTTTGTCTCTCTTTCCTTCTGTCTTTTTTTCTCTTTTTTAGTCTCTCTCTATTCTCTCTCTTCCACTTAGAGAATCACCCATCATAGAGGGTACTGTGCAGAGAGAGAGTGAAGTCCACTAGATCCCCTTACAAAACAGAACACTCTCTACCACGTCCATCTGTCTTGGCACTAGGTACAATCCAGCAGCTCTTCTTCAAACACACTAATGACCATCTCTCACAGAGGAACAAATAAGAGAGATTCATTAAGTCTTTTTGAAAGCCAACAGCGGGAAGGAGGTAGAGAGAGAGAGAGATGGAGTGAGCTATGATAAAGGAAGAAGACGAGAGTGAGTGAGAGAGTTAAAGAGAGAGAGAGCTTTAGAGATGGGGAGAGAGGAAGATAATCAGAGAGAGGGAGCTAGAGAGAGAGGGAGGTGCTCGGTGTGCACTGGGCTGATTCATCGGCATCCTCTTCTGTTAATTGATTCCAACTGTCGGCTGCTGTGAGACAGAGCCGGGCCTGATGGATATCTAAGTCTTGATTGGAATTTACATGCCAGACGTTTCCAATTTTTCACTGCGCTCTTACCCTGCTTTAGGAGATAAGCAGGGACGAAGCGAGTCGTATTAGTACCACAATTTTCTCTGTTGGAAGATCTGGCTTTTTGAGCCCGACGGTGATATATACTGTTTATGAGTGCGTATTATTTATTCCCATGAGGAACGGCAAAAGTAGCAACAGCTGCCGTGACACCGTGGGGCGGAGGTAAAACACTCCAATTGGATAACTACTTGACGCGTGGATGTCACATCCCAAAACCAGTGTAAGTCGAGTGCATCTGACCCAATGTCAACTAAGCATACAGTGTAATGTAGAGTATGTGAAATCCAATCAAGCCTTACTACTGTGTGATCCCATTCAAGTCTGGATTTACAGTATGTGTGCTCTACCCTTTCTAATATTTTCCTGGTACACATTATCAGCGTGCTCTTCCTAAAACTCAGCACACCATGTGTTGAAGGTGAAAGAGAGTTCTGCTCGCCTGAGTCTTCCACCACAAACAAATGCTGGCACTAATTCTGCACTCAACGAGCTGTATTGAGCCATAAGCAAACAAGAATATTCTCATCCAGCGAAGGCATTCCTAATAGCCAGTGATTTTAATGCAGGGAAACTGAAATCCGTTTTACATCATTTCTTCCAGCATGCCACCTGCGCAACTAGAGGTGACAAAACTCTAGATCACCTTTACTCCACACATAGAAACGCATACAAAGCTCTCCATCGCCCTCCATTTGGAAAATGACTATAACTCTATCCTCCTGATTCCTGCTTATAAGCAAACACTCAAACAGGAAGTACCAGTGACAAGCGCAATACGGACGTGGTCCGTTGAAGCGGATGCATAACTACAGTACAGGACTGTTTCGATAGCACATACTGGAATGTGTTCCGGGATTCATCCGATGGCATTTAGGAGTATACCAGATCAATCATCGGCTTCATTAATAAGTGCCTTGATGACATCATCCCCACAGTGACCGTACGTACATATCCTAACCAGAAGCCATGGATTACAGGCAACATCCACAGTGTGCTAAAGGCTAGAGCTTTCAAGGATCGTGACACGAATTGGGACGCTAAAAATAAATTCCGCTATGACCTCTGACGAGCCATCAAACAGGCAAAGTGTTAATACAGGGCTATGATGGAATCCTACTACGCAGGCGCTGATGCTCATCGGATATGGCATGGCTTGCAAACTATTACAAATTACAAATGGAAACCCAGCTGCAAGCTGCCCATGAATGCAAACCTACCAGATGAGCGAAATGCCTTCTATGCTCGCTTCAATACAAGCAACCCTGAACCATACATGAGAGCACCAGTTGTTCCGGACGACTGTGTGATCTTGCTGCCCGTAACCAATGACAGATTACCAGGACTAGTACTCAGAGCATGCGCTGACCAGCTGGCAAGTGTCTACACTGACATTTTTAACCTCTCCCTAACCCAGTCTGTAATACCTACATGTTTTAACCTCTCTGCACACCAAACCCGTTAGCGGGATTAAATTCGACAACATAAGGTGATCGCTACGTAAATAGTCATATTAAACATTCATGAAAATACAAGTGTCTCACATGTTTCGAATGCCTAGAATCTTGCTAATCCAACTGCGTTGTCAGATTTAAAAAATGATTTACTACGAAAGAATACGATGCAATTATCTGAGGACAGAGCCCCATAAAAAATAACTATTTCAACCAGCACAGGCATAACAAAATCACAAATTGCAATAAATTAAATTGTTTACCTTTGACGATCTTCCTCTGTTTGCAATCCCAATACTCATTGTTACACAATGAATGGTCTTTTGTTTGATAAAATCCATTTTTATAGCCTAACACGAAACATTTTGTGAACCGCTTGTGTCGTGAATTCCGTCTCATTCAACTTTTGACGACACATTCGATGTAAATACACACACTAAACGTGACTTTTCCAGTCACGTTTGGTTTCATTGCAATCAACTGGTTGTTTGTAACACAACCAAACGTGATGGGTCATTTCGCAGGACGTATTGACTGAAAGAAACCGATTTGAAGACAACAAGTAATGACATCATTGTGCACCAATGATATGACCGCTGTTTCGTTGATTGACTGTATTTTAACCAAATGACCACTGATCTTCTTGAAATGAAGCTTGGTCGATAGCCAATGAGCTGAGGTAAACGGCAATATGTATTGGTTATGTGTTGGAAGACCAACCCATGTAGTAAACTCAGGCCTAAAGAGGGTCATTCGCCATTGAAGATTCATACTGGAAGGAGCCACGCATGTTACGCAAAGCACTATTTTGGTAAAGCGCATCTTCAGCTGTTTATATATCAATCAGTATGGTGACTAAGTCAGGGAAAGCTAAATCTAAGTCTAGATATACAGATGTACACACAATCTTAGAAGAAATTGATCGGGAAAGTGAGACAGAGATTGTTGGAGGACGATTAATTTAGCTAGCGTAGCTTTGATTCCCAAATGGAGGAATATTTTTGGAATGGAGAGGACATCATTTTGGACTGGTAAGTTCTTCTCATGCTAATGCCGTTGTTTGAAATTAATAATATAAAATATTATTTGTGATTTTTTTAAATTTTAGTAGCAATATATAAAAATGTAATGAAATGTGTAAAGTACACGTTGGCTATACATTGTGGGTATGTTGGTTTGTATGTATGTGTATGAGCCATAGCCTACATGTATATGTATGACCCATAGCCTATGTTTGTGTCTGTCTATTTACATATTGTGGATTAGAGGGAGCATGGCCGAGATGCGTGTGTCTGCCGCTCCAGCCCACCCCACCCACACATGAAATAGCCTATTTGAGGCTGTTGAGGGGAGGGAAGGCCCACAACAATGGCCAAAGTGAAATGGAGACAGTAGATGCAGCTGGTCTGTTGTAATATAATAAAGACCTAGATCTAGCTGAAATGTCATAATATAAAATAGACAGTAGATTTAGCAGGTCTATAATAATATATTCAACCTTATGTTCCCTGTACTCTATATATATATATATATATATATAGCTGTGTATTATACCTGTTGATACAGGGCTCATATGTGAAACTATTCTAACTGAACATTTTCTTTCACAGTGACACTGACTCCGAATGGGAGCCCCCAGTGCCAAGGTGTCCATCCCCCACTGAAGCTGGTTCATCCAGCCGGACACCTGTTGTCTCAGCGCTACTGGGGCATGGACCACAAAAAAATGTCCCCAGCTTGCTGGCTACAGCACCACAGCACCACTGCACCACGTTCTGGCCCCTCTACCTCTGTCCCTTCTGCTCCTGCCACAAGTGGTGTTCATCTGCCCAAATTTATTTCTGCAGGCATGGATGCGCCTCAGGGCCAAAAGGGCACAGTCGCTGTGTTCTTTGCTAAATGACGTCCCCCATCACCTGCACCACATGCTTGGTGACCCTCTGCTTTACAGCAGAAAGAGACTGCTATGGCACCTGGCATCAGCAGCACAATATTGTGTAGAGGACTGAGGGTCTTCCAAATATTGAAAGTGTTATTTTATAAATGTATATATATTTTTCCATGTTTTTTCTCCATTTTTTTTTTGGGGGGGGGGGTGTTAGAATACCATTTTGGTATTTTGTATATAGTTATTCCATTCAAAATGTATACCTTCACCAATTTGGCCATTTAGGCTACTTGTGTGGGACACCTGGGTGACTTCATGATAAATGTCATGTAGCACACTCATTTTGGAAGTTACCATTCTGAAACTTTGCACAAGTACTGTTACCCTCATGTTTTTCACTGAAATTGTCCCCATCATCCTATCTGAATGTTTGTTTTGTTCATTTTAAAGATGATTATACAACAATAAAAAGAAAAAAACGTATGGTTTTTTCATTGTATTATCTTAACCAGATCTATTGTGTTATATTCTCCTACATTCAATTCACATTTACACTGTTCACTGTTACATTTGAGACAGTGGTCCCTCACCTTCCTCATGATCATTGATGCCCCACGAGGTGAGATGGAGGAGCCCCAGACTGAGGGTGATTGACCGTCATCTGGAACTTCTTCCATTTTCTAATAATTGCGCCAACAGTTGTTGCCTTCTCACCAAGCTGCTTGCCTATTGTCCTGTAGCCCATCCCAGCCTTGTGCAGGTCTACAGTTTTATCCCTTATGTCCTTACACAGCTGTCTGGTCTTGGCCATTGTGGAGAGGTTAGAGTCTGTTTTATTGAGTGTGTGGACAGGTGTCTTTTATACAGGTAACGAGTTCAAACAGGTAATGAGTGGAGAACAGGAGGGCTTCTTAATTAAAGAAAAACTAACAGGTCTGTGAGAGCCGGAATTCTTACTGGTTGGTAGGTGATCAAATACTTACGCCATGCAAATTAATTACTTAAAAATCATACAATGTGATTTTCTGGATTTTTGTTTTAGATTCCGTCTCTCACAGTTGAAGTGTACCTATGATAAAAATTACCGACCTCTACATGCAGGAAAACCTGCAAAATTGGCAGTGTATCAAATACTTGTTCTCCCCACTGTACTTGACCTTCAGTGTCAGAAGTCGGTTCCACTCCTTGTTTGGGCGGTGTTCGGTGGTCGACGTCACCGGTCTTCTAGCCTAAAGACATGTTCCCTCTGTTTCCCCCATGTCCTTGTCTGGAATTGTTTATTGTAAGTAAGTGTGCTTTAAGTGACTGGTGCCATTCGGCAGAGGTTCGTGATCAGGTCAGAGTCAGACAGGTACAGGACAGCAGGCATGCTCGGGGTCAGGGCAGGCAGAATGGTCAGAACCAGAAAAAACTAGGTAACAGAACTAGAGAAACAGGAAGGCTGGCAAGACAAGAACTGGCAACAGACAAAGTGAACACAGGTATAAATACACAGGGGATAATGGGGAAGATGGGCGACTTCCTGGAGGGGGGTGGAGACAAACACAAAGACAGGTGAAACAGATCAGGGTGTGATCTAACTTTATTAAACAAGCACCATTCCCCAGAGTAGCCTGTGCGTAAAGTAGAGCATAAACACTAGTGCAGAAGCTTCGGGATCTTTAGCGTAGAGAAAAAAAGGTCTGAGAAAGGTTGGATCCGTAGACACTCCGCAATACATAATATAATGTATATGTTATATGTTGCTACCAAAGCCTAAGTAAGTCAGACGAAATGGCATTCTGTGCCCCAGTTCTACATTATTATCTCTTGAAAGAAACGTGGTTGGAGGGCATCATTGTGTCATCTGTCTGGTTAAGTCGGGTTGTTTGGATACATTTCATAGTCATGGGGATCAGGTCTATAAAAATATCCTGCATTATATGATGTGGTATGGAGCAGAGCAGGTCCACTAAATCCAAGTGGGTAGGGTTTTTAATGGAGAGTGTGTTTGTGCACACATGTTTTTTGGGTGCGTGCACATTTATGTTTGTCGTATTTATACAAGTGTCATGACGTTGGCCTGGGGGTAGGTTTATGATAGTCATAAATACCTCTTCCCCCCCTTTTCCTCTCTCTACCCTACTGATGTTACATTTGCAAAACCCTTGGTTAACATAGAGATTCTGGGAACATCAGAAGGTGGGGGGAAATTAATTATATTCTGGTAATCTGACCAATTTAACATATGCGGTGATACTTAATGAATATGATGTCAGTTCGGTTGTCATCTGAGACATTCTCATCAATGATAAGATGACATAACTCTGATGTGTAGACTTTCCACTGTAGTGTTTATCGGATTCACATGTAATTGTTGTTCAATTTAAGTGGTGGGATGAAATGTAGCTTCTAAAACGTGAGATTTGGGTTTTCATCAATCAGTATGTCCCTTCACAGGGGCGGGACACAGTGCCTTGCGAAAGTATTCGGCCCCCTTGAACTTTGCGACCTTTTGCCACATTTCATTTTTTGTGAAGAATCAACAACAAGTGTGACACAATCATGAAGTGGAACGACATTTATTGGATATTTCAAACTTTTTTAACAAATCAAAAACTGAAAAATTGGGCGTGCAAAATTATTCAGCCCCCTTAAGTTAATACTTTGTAGCGCCACCTTTTGCTGCGATTACAGCTGTAAGTCGCTTGGGGTATGTTTCTATCAGTTTTGCACATCGAGAGACTGAATTTTTTTCCCATTCCTCCTTGCAAAACAGCTCGAGCTCAGTGAGGTTGGATGGAGAGCATTTGTGAACAGCAGTTTTCAGTTCTTTCCACAGATTCTCGATTGGATTCAGGTCTGGACTTTGACTTGGCCATTCTAACACCTGGATATGTTTATTTTTGAACCATTCCATTGTAGATTTTGCTTTATGTTTTGGATCATTGTCTTGTTGGAAGACAAATCTCCGTCCCAGTCTCAGGTCTTTTGCAGACTCCATCAGGTTCTTCCAGAATGGTCCTGTATTTGGCTCCATCCATCTTCCCATCAATTTTAACCATCTTCCCTGTCCCTGCTGAAGAAAAGCAGGCCCAAACCATGATGCTGCCACCACCATGTTTGACAGTGGGGATGGTGTGTTCAGCTGTGTTGCTTTTACGCCAAACATAACGTTTTGCATTGTTGCCAAAAAGTTCAATTTTGGTTTCATCTGACCAGAGCACCTTCTTCCACATGTTTGGTGTGTCTCCCAGGTGGCTTGTGGCAAACTTTAAACAACACTTTTTATGGATATCTTTAAGAAATGGCTTTCTTGCCACTCTTCCATAAAGGCCAGATTTGTGCAATATATGACTGATTGTTGTCCTATGGACAGAGTCTCCCACCTCAGCTGTAGATCTCTGCAGTTCATCCAGAGTGATCATGGGCCTCTTGGCTGCATCTCTGATCAGTCTTCTCCTTGTATGAGCTGAAAGCTTAGAGGGACGGCCAGGTCTTGGTAGATTTGCAGTGGTCTGATACTCCTTCCATTTCAATATTATCGCTTGCACAGTGCGCCTTGGGATGTTTAAAGCTTGGGAAATCTTTGTATCCAAATCCGGCTTTAAACTTCTTCACAACAGTATCTCGGACCTGCCTGGTGTGTTCCTTGTTCTTCATGATGCTCTCTGCGCTTTTGACGGACCTCTGAGACTATCACAGTGCAGCTGCATTTATACGGAGACTTGATTACACACAGGTGGATTGTATTTATCATCATTAGTCATTGAGGTCAACATTGGATAATTCAGAGATCCTCACTGAACTTCTGGAGAGAGTTTGCTGCACTGAAAGTAAAGGGCTGAATAATTTTGCATGCCCAATTTTTCAATTTTTGATTTGTTAAAAAAGTTTGAAATATCCAATAAATGTCGTTCCACTTCATGATTGTGTCCCACTTGTGGTTGATTCTTCACAAAAAAATACAGTTTTATATCTTTATGTTTGAAGCCTGAAATGTGGCAAAAGGTCGCAAAGTTCAAGGGAGCCGAATACTTTCGCAAGGCACTGTAGGCTATAAAACTTTTCAAACACGCCCTCCTCTCCCTTCCTATATAAAGCCTTGACGACAATATAACCTCATGTTCCTAGGATGTGAGGACGACGGTCCCATGTCAGAATGGTTCAGATAATAACTACAGAATGAAGCCAACATCAGTGTGAGTTTTACGAATCCCTTTTGGCCCGACAGTCTAGGGGGGATGGTAATGAGACCCGTAACATAACTCATGCAAATTATAATTGTGACAAAGTAAAAGTGTGAACGTAATAACCAGGACAACTGAAATCTACCATCAAACTCTAGGTTTATTTGAAAACACACGGTAATGGGGGAGCAGGAAAAGGGGCTGAGCTGGACCCAAGGAAAGAAACAATAAGTATACAAAAACACCCCTAAGCTAGACTATCCTACTTTAACAACAGCTAACTAACTAACCAAAAATACAGTGGGTGGTCCGCCCAGTTCTAACTAGTGTATTTAACAAAGTCTACCTACGGGTAGTGTATGCCCATGGGCGACTTGTCTTGGTTTCCCCTTTTCCCACCTGCAAACAAAGAAACACCATAACCAAAACAATACTCACAGGTGATGACAAAGTGCTATGGAGATGCTCAAACAAAAGAGAGGTTAATCCACAAAGAGAGAGTGAAACAGAGAGCTCTACATACATGGCATTTACAGAGAGATTGAACTCAAGAGCAAACAGCTGATGGGGTTTAAACCAAGGGAAATGAACTGTGATAGGGTAGGAAACAGGAGGAGGTGTGTCTTCTGATTGATGATTGATTGTTGACTGATTGGGGAGTGATGATTTTCACCTGTGAGGGCAGAAGGAGAGAAAACAACACAGGATACATACACACACACAGGATACCCGTATCCGTAACAGTGAGCTTTGGTTGCGAATGGTATGAACTTTGAACTCTTTTTCACTACAGAAGTGATACCTCCTAGCCGTTGAGTTAGCAACAGCCGCTGCAAACGAGGGTTAGGAAGAAACAGAGTATCCCGTCTATCACACAACGACGTTACTACAACGTATCCAATTGACAACCAGAGACATTCTTCAAAGGACAAAGGACTTGGTTGGGCAACACGGCCTTCCATCTACCACCAACCTACCGAAGCACAGCTCAGAGTAAATATTTATTGCATTTTCCTTTTCCAAATGGGCAGTAATTTAGAATGCATAAGATACTGTATTTACGATAGCACAGCATCCCCCTTTGTTCCTCAGTCTTCCCGCTCTTTCACTCAAACCCAGACCCTTTTCATTTGTGTAACAAGCTGTCATATCTGATCCGCCCGCTAGGGACGTAATTTGTAATCAAGTTATGATTTAATTGTGTATGTGTAATTCTGTGTGATTAGTTAGGTATTTAGTAAATAAATAATTAAACCCAATTTTGTATTGCTGATTCAACTTGTTAGCCAGGGTTCATGCAGATAACTAAGAATTTACAACTTTCAGATGAGACTGAATTAAGATGACGATTAATATTGACTGCTATTGATGTAAAATATTACTAGGTCTTTAAGAGTTTATTCGGAAGATAACAGCTCTATAAATATTATTTTGTGGTGCCCCGACTCACTAGTTAACCTCTCTGATCTCCCCATCCCGGATCCGGTATCAGGAATACAGACTCAAGCTCATTACCATAACGCAACGTTAACTATTCATGAAAATCGCAAATGAAATGAAATAAATATGCCATCTCTCAAGCTTAGCCTTTTGTAAACAACACTGTCATCTCAGATTTTCAAAATATGCTTCTCAACCATAGGAAAACAATAATTTGTGTAAAAGTAGCTAGCTAGCGTAGCATTTAGCGTTAGCATTAGCGTTAGCATCCAGCACGCAACATTTCAACAAAAACATAAAAGCCTTCAAATAAAATCATTTACCTTTGAAGAACTTCGGATGTTTTCAATGAGGAGACTCTCAGTTAGATAGCAGATGCTCAGTTTTTCCAAAAAGATTCTTTGTGTATTAGAAATAGCTCCGTTTTATACATCACATTTGGCTACCAAAAAAACCCGAAAATTCAGTCCTCAAAACGCGAACTTTTTTCCAAATTAACTCCATAATATCGACTGAAAACATGGCAAACGTTGTTTAGAATCAATCCTCAAGGTGTTTTTCACATATCTCTTCATTGATATATCGTTCTTGGAAGCATGGTTTCTCCCCTCAATCAAATGGAAAAGTACAAGCAGCTGGCAATTGCGCACCGAATTCCACGCAGGACACCAGGCGGACACTTGGAAAATGTAGTCTCTTATGGTCAATCTTCCAATGATATGCCTACAAATACGTCACAATGCTGCTAACACCTTGGGGGAACGACAGAAAGTGTAGGCTCATTCCTTGCGCAATCACAGCCATATAAGGAGACAATGGAAAACAGAGCTTCAGAAATTCTGCTCATTTCCTGGTTGACGCATCATCTTGGTTTCGCCTGTAGAATGAGTTCTGGGGCACTTACAGACAATATCTTTGCAGATTCTGAAACTTCAGAGTGTTTTCTTTCAAAAACTGTCAAGAATATGCATAGTCGAGCATCTTTTCGTGACAAAATATCGCGCTTAAAACAGGAACGTTTTTTATCCAAAAATGAAATAGCGCCCCTAGAGATCAAAGAGGTTAATTACATTTACATGATTAGCTCAATCAGCTAATATTAATTACGGATAAATTATTTTATAGAATAGCATGTCACTTAATCCAGCATACCCAAAGACACAACACAAGTGTGCCTGCCTGTGCATTTCTGCACAAGTGAATGAGTGAACATGTGAACATGCGTTTCTGCATGTTTTGTGAATGTGTACTGAATAACAATATGCACGCAACATGTAAAATGTTGGTCCCCATGTTTCATGAGCTGAAATAAAAGATCCCAGAAATGTTCCATATGCACAAAGTTTCTCTCAAATTGTGTGCACACATTTGTTTAGATCGCTGTTAGTAAGCATTTGTCCTTTGCCATGATAATCCATCCACCTGACTGGTGTGGCATATCAAGAAGCTGATTATCAGCATGATCATTTCACAGGTGCACCTTGTACTGGGGACATTAAAAGGCCACTCTAAAATGTGCAGTTCTGTCACACAACACAATGCCACATATGTTTATTTTATTTAACATGTATTTAACTAGGCAAGTCAGTTAAGAACAAATTCTTATTTACAATGATGGCCTGGCAAAAGGCCTCATGCAGGGACGGGGGCTGGGACTAAAAATAAAAATTAATTATATAAAAATATAGTAGAAAACACACATCACGACAAGAGAGACAACACAACATGGCAACAGCACAACAGGGTAGCAGCACAAAACAGGGTGCAAACATTATTGGGCACAGACAACAGCACAAAGGGCAAAAAGGTAGAGACAATACATCACGCAAAGCAGCCACAACTGTCAGTAAGAGTGTCCATGATTGAGTCTTTAAATGAAGCGAATGAGATGAAACTGTCCAATTTGAGTGTTTGTTGCAGCTCGTTCCATGTCGCAAGTTGAGAAGGCTTGCAATTGGCATGCTGACTGCACGAATGTCCAACAGAGCTGTTGCCAGATAATTGAATGTTAATTTCTCTACCATAAGCCGCCTCCGTTGTTTTAGAGAATTTGACAGTACGTCCAACAGGTCTCACAACTGCAAACCACATGTAACCACGCCAGCTCAGGACCTCCACATCTGGCTTCTTCACCTGCGGGATCGTCTGAGACAAGACACCCGGACAGCTGATGAAACTGAGGAGTTTTTCTGTCTGTAATAAAGCTGTTTTGTGGGCTGGGTCTGGCTCCCCAGTGGGTGGGCCTATGCCTTCCCAGGCCCAATCATGGCTGCGCCCCTGCTCAGTCATGTGAAATCCATAGATTAGTGTCTAATGAATTAGTTTAAATTGACTGATTTCCTTTTATGAACTGTAACTCAGTCAAATCGTTGAAATTGTTGCATGTGTGTTTATATTTTTGTTCAGTATATGTACATAGGTACATGTGTGCAGGTGTCTGTCTTATCAACCTGGTCTCAGCGTGAAAAATAGGGGTAGTGTTGTAGGGAATCGAAAGACTGTAATAAGACACCTTAGGTGTTGGCTTAACTTGTTATGGCTGATATATCGGGATAAGTGTCATCAACAACCGCTGAATAGCATAGCGCTACATACAATAAACATTTATATTCATGAAATCACAAGTGCAATATAGGAAAACACAGTTTAGCCTTTTGTTAATCCACCAGTCGTGTCAGATTTTGAAATTATGCTTTACAGCGAAAGCAATCCAAGCGTGTGTACATTTATCGATCCCACGATAAAACATTAAGTACACTTGCGTCAGGTAGCTCGGTCACGAAAATCAGAAAAGCAATCAAATTAATCATTTACCTTTGATGATCTTCAGATGTTTTCACTCACGAGACTCCCTGTTACACAACAAATGTTCCTTTTGTTCCATAAAGATTATTTTTTAGATCCAAAATACCTTCGTTTGTTTGTCGCGTTATGTTCAGAAATCCACAGGAAAGAGCGGTCACAACAACGCAGACGAAAATTCAAAATAGTTTCCATAATGTCCACAGAAACATGTCAAACGTTTTTTATAATCAATCCTCAGGTTGTTTTTAAAATGTATAATCGATAATATATCAACCGCAAATGTCTTTCACAGTAGGAGAGGGAAAAGCAATACCTATCCAAATTCTGTTGCGTGAGCAAAACTCAGTGACCACTTGACGCAATGTTCTGGCTTATTTTTCAAAATAAAAGCCTGAAACTATGTCTGAAGATTGTTGACAACTTGAGGAAGCGATAGGAAAAGGAATCGGGTTCATATCCCTTTAAATGGAGCAATGGGAGGCTATGGAACATGGAGTTTTCAAAATAGAAGCCACTTCCGGTTTTGATTTTCCTCAGGGTTTCGCCTGCAATATCAGTTCTGTTATACTCACAGACAATATTTTTATTTTATACTCACAGACAATATAATATGCATATATTAGCAACTGAGACTTAGGAGCTGGCCATTTACAATGGGCACCTTTTCATCCAAGCTACTCAATACTGCCCCTGCAGCCATAAAGAGTTAAGGCCGGTAGCAATCACTATAGAATGTCCAGTCAGAACAAGGATGAAGCGGATGCCCAGGTTAAGGGGTGTTTAATGGAAGATGTCCACACTCACACACATCTGACCACTCATGGTTCAGATAACTGGGAATCATGTCCAGTGAAAACTGAGCTTGTTAAGATGCACGCACAATTAAACATCAGACATACAGGGATTCAGTACACAGGAGGAAAAGTTCAGCAGGAGGGCAAACTGTTTCTGACCACAGTGTGCTGGGGTCATGGACTAACTGAAACTGAAGTTCTGGGAATCATGTCTGAAGGAGATGTGGTGATAAGTATTTGGAGTAACCTTGAACAATATGACACAAACAAAAGTGGGGGTCCTCTGAATGTGAGACTAAGCTGCCCGACTAGAATTAACCAGAAGGGATGGCTAGAATCAGCTGACTGAAGCTGGCCGTTTTAACACAGCATTTCGTATTATTCTGTGTGTAAATCTGAGACACTCCATTTCCTATGATATGTTAAGTTTCGTAAGGTATGTGTCACGATCGTCGTATGCGTGCATTCTCTTTTAATGAATGAAACACTGAACAAAAACAACAACACTGTCACGCCCTGACCTTGGAGACCCTTTTTATGTCTCCATTTTGGTTTGGTCAGGGCGTGAGTTGGGGGTGGGCATTTCTATGTGTTGTGTTTCGGCCGGGTATGGTTCTCAATAAGGGACAGCTGTCTATCGTTGTCTCTGATTGGGAACCATACTTAGGTACCCTTTTTCCCACCTGTGTTTGTGAGAAGTTGACTCTCTTTATGGCACTTAGCCTTAAGCTTCACGGTTTTGTTTTGTAGTGTGTATTGTTTTGTCCTGCATCTTTTCTTAATTAAAGAACATGTACACTCACCATGCTGCACCTTGGTCCGCTCCTTTCATCAGCCGTGACAACCACCAACGAAACGTGAAGCTATACAAATTAGTGCAGACGGGCATCTAAACATAGTCAAGATCCCACACCAGAAAGTGGGGAAAAGGGCTGCCTAAATATGATCCCCAATCAGAGACAACGATAAACAGCTGTCTATGATTGGGAACCATATCAGGCCAACATAGAAATACACAACATAGAATGCCCACCCCAAATCACACCCTGACCTAACCAAATAGAGAAATAAACGGCTCTCTAAGGTCAGGGTGTGACAGTATGTATTAATTCGAGGATGTCCATCACCCATTTCATATGACATGTTAAGAATTTTCAAAATGTACAATATGTTACGAAATCTAGCTAGGCTAGGGGTTAGAGTTAAAGTTTAGGGGAAGGGTTAGTTAACAATCTATGTAGTTGCAAAGTAGCTAAAAAGTAGTTGAAAGGTTGCTAATTAGCTCAAATGCTAAAGTTGTCCATGATGAGATTTGAACTCGCAACCTTTGGGTTGCTCAGTAGACATTTGTGTTATTCGTTTTTGCCTTAAGTAACCATCTGTCTCATGTAACCATTCCAAGCATAACATATCAAAGTAAATGGAGTGTCTCGGATTTACGTACAGAATAATACAAAATGCTCTGAGTGAGTGTGTGTGTGCGTCTTTGTTTCTGGGGCAGGTTGACTTGTGGGGAGTGAGTGATGTCTCTCGGGGTGAGTGGGGCTGTCAGTGAGGGGCCGGGCTCTCTGATGGATACAGCTCTTTCCCAGGGATAAGGCCAGGGACACAGCCACTGACCCACATGCAGACACTCATGCACACACGTGGAGGAGAGGGATTAGCTCTGTCTGTGTTGGATATATGGGTCATATTGAGTGCCTGGGTCTGCTATCCTTCCTCATATAATAAGGTTTGCAGCTAAACATTATGTTAGTAGCCTTGTACCTGCAGCTCCCAAGTTCTTATAGTCAAATGTACACACTGACATACAGAATTGCAATACACTCAAATCCACCATTTTTTTAAAGAATAAATATAATAATGATCTCTTATCTTGCAGAGAGCAGAAATGTGTATATTTGCTTACAATCCAACCCCCCAGAGACACACGCATCAATGGGTCAGCGGTAGTGCAGCACCCCAAAAGCAGTCATAGGAGTTAAGTGTCTTGCTCAAGGGCACAACGGCAGAAGATGGCATCTAGGACACTGAGGCCAGCAACACTTCACTCCACATTTTTACTATTAGAGCTGGTATTTCAACTGGAGACCCTCCACCTGCTGGCCCATTTCTCTAACATTCAGGCTAACTGATGCACGCACAAGCACCAGGTAATAATCAACTGAGCCATCAGAACCATAGTACCGAGGCTACATCTATACATGTCAGAAAAAAATCTAAATGTAACATTATTCAAATATATTTACAGAGCCTTCGTAAAGTATTCTGACCCCTTGACTTTTTCCAAATGTTACACACTTCTTCATCAATCTACACACAATACCCCATAATGACAAAGCGAAAACCGTTTTTTAGATTTGGCCGCCTGGCCAAATTGAGCATTTGGGGGAGAAGGGCCTTGGTCAGGGAGGTGACCAAGAACCATCTCTGCAGCACTCCACCAATCAGGCCTTTATGGTGGAGTGGCCAGACTGAAGCCACTCCTCAGTAAAAGGCATCTGACAGCCCACTTGGAGTTTGCCAAAAGGCACCTAAAGACTCTCAGACCATGAGAAACAAGATTCTTTATTCTGATGAAACCAAGATTGAACGCTTTGGCCTGAATGCCAAGTGTCACGTCTGTAGGAAACCTGGTGTTGGCAGCAACATTTTTCAGTGGCAGGGACTGGGAGGCTAGTCAGGATTGAGGCAGAGATGAACGGAGCAAAGTACAGAGAGATCCTTGATGAAAACCTACTCCAGAGCACTCAGGACCTCAGACTGGAGCAAAGGTTCACCTTCCAACAGGACAACGACCCTAAGCACACAGCCAAGACAAAGCAGGAGTGGCTTCAGGACATGTCTCTGAATGTCTTTGAGTGGCCCAGCCAGAGCCTGGACATGAACCCGATCGAACATCTCTGGAGAGATCTGAAAATAGCTGTGTAGCAACGCTCCCCATCCAACCTGACAGAGCTTGAGAGGATCTGCAGAAAGGAACGGGAGAAACTCCCCAAATAGAGGTGTGCTTAGCTTGTAGTGTCATACCCAAGAAGACTCAAGGCTGTAATCTTTGCCAAAGGTGCTTCAACAAAGTACTGAGTAACGGGTCTGTATACTAATGTAAATATGATATTTCTGTTTTTAATACAATCGCTGAAATTTCTAAAAAACTGTTTTTGCTTCATCATTATATGGAATTGAGAGTAGTTTGATGAGGGATTTAATAAATGTTAGAATAAGGCTGTAAAGTAACAACATGTGGAAAAAGTAATGGGGTCTGAATACTTTCCAAAGGCACTGTAAGTGTAAAACATTCAATTTGACTCTTGAGGTCTTTCCATTCCAAACAAATTGGAAAGTAGTCCATTTATTTTCTTAAAGAATTTGGATGGAATTGAAACAGGTAAGGCTTGTAATGGTTGCATCATATATATTCCCCCTGATTATGTTGATCCCAATTAACATAAAAATTGAATTCAGCCTTATTTAGTCGAGGAGATTAGTTGATTTTATTGGCCTTCTCCAGGTATTTAATTTCCGTCTTTGTCCATTTCCATTGAAATCTGCTATCCACGCTTGAAAAGTCATAATTAGAGATGGCCATTATTTCTCCCAATTCACATTGAATCCTGATACAGAACCATGTGTCCAACATTTGCAAAAGAAATGACAGAGAATGTTCTGGTTCAGATAAATAGAGCAAAATGTAATCTGCAAACAATAATATCACATGTTGTTCTACAGCAATCTCTATTCCCCGGATTGAGCCAAGAGTTCTAATTATTGATGCTAGTGGCTCCGTGGCGAATGGAAATAAATAACTGGACAGAGGGCATCCCTGTCTCGTCCCTCGTGAGAACTTGATCTGAGATTTGTTAATTTGTTCTTATAGCAGCTTTGGGGGATTTATACAATAGCTCACTCCAGGAAATAAATACCAGACCAAAACCAAACTTTTTTAAGACAGCCACCAAATATGCCCATTCCACTTTTGAAGTTACTGGTATGATGAATTATATAAAATAAATAGTTGGAGATTGTCTGAATACATCCTATTCTCTATGAACACTGTTTGATCTAAGTAAATAAACTTTAGCATTACTATTTTTAGCAAAAACCTTAGCAATGATTCTGTAATCCACATTCAAAAGTGATACTGGGTGGAAGGATCCACATGACAATGGGTCCATATTTTTCTTTTTTTATTCAGGTGATTGTAGCCAAACATAGTAATTGGGAAAGTTAATTTGTATTTGTATATAGAGCTGTTATGAGCATAAGTAACATAGGCAGAAAGTGTCTGTAAAATTCTACATAATTACCAGGAGATTTCCCATTTTGTATAATACTAATGGCCTCCACCTGCTCACCTAGGGAAATGTTTCTATCCATATTAATTTTCTGTGGTTCACTTATAATTGGTAAATTGGCCTTTATTAAAGAAATGGTCTATCTTTCTTTTAACTTTTGTTTTCGGATTGATACAGTTTGCAATAAAATGTTTTAAAGACAGTTGCAGTCATTTCAGAAGCATCCATTGTTATGCTATCATCTGGGGTTTTTAATGCTGTCGATGGTACGTTCCTCCTCTTCTTTCTGAATTTGCCAAGCAAGCGTTTTCCACACACTTTCATCTTGCGCAACATATTGTTGTTTGGATTTCAGGACTCTTAGCCTAGCGGTTATCTTTCACTACCTCTTTTCTCCAATTTTCATCTCACACTTTCTACCAAATACTCTTTTCCTTTCCTCCTCTATCTTCAAATGTGCTCTAACTATCTCTTTTTCTGTTTCCCTCTGTCTCCCACCTCCTCTCTTTCTCTCACTTACTGGGAGACATATGACAACGAGTGTCAACTGAGAAGTCAACTTCACACCGGTGAGACACACAAACACACACATGATCCGACATCGCAAGTCACCACGGCCTGCCACTGTTGGTGTGAAACACACCAGACACGAGCGAGACGCCTCTGTGTGTGAGAACAAACACACACACACAATCCCACATCGAGAGTCATGTGAAACACAGCAGACATGAACAAGACGTATGGAGCGATTTCAGTGCCAACAGAATTCTATAGTTTAATTTCAAATTTGTACAAGGATATTGAATTTGAATGTAATATTTTATAATGCACACATTTGATCATTGAATTCCATAATTAGAAACTGAATTGAATGTATATTGAATATTCAAGTAAAATATTTATTTATTCAGTTAAAATATGGTAGATATTACATTCATTGTCTGTGTATCAAGTTTACAAACTGTAATTTATCAAAGTTTCATATACATTCAGATTCAGTTTTCAAATTCAATTATCTAAATTCAGATTGAAAACCAGACAACAGCCTGGTACTTTGAGAGGTAGAGGATAACAGATAGAATCAAATCCTCACTGTGCTAAACAGAAAATGACGGTGGTTTCTGAAGCCAACGTGGCATGTTGAATTTATTTTCTTCCAATTAATTTGTCTCTAGCATTTTAACCGTTTTGGCTATGAGCTATTATGACCCCATTCCTGGGGCATGAACTGGCTTTCTGTTCCCCTCTATGATGATTACAGGCTGCTTTAAACGTTTTTTTGGTCCCCCATAACAATATACTGTAGTTGAAATCCACTTCATAGACCTTCTAAGGAGAGCCTTTCCACTCCCCATTTAATTTCGCTCTTGTGACTGACTGGGTTAGAACCTGCATGTCTCAAGACTGTGTTAGCCAACTTAGCAAAAGCCTATAAGGATAAGTTCAGGAAGTTCATGTAAAGTACAACAAGTTGCTTGCTTAACAAGTACCATTTCCCCCTGAATGAGCTCATACAAGACTTGAACTCAGGACCTCTGCCTTGCCAACACACGTGACCACCCTCCTGAAGTATTCCAACCCACAGTGCTATTGAAAAAGTCATTTTTCAATTGTTCAAGGAGATACACTTCAGGGTGATGAGTGAGTTTCACAGATACCCATCCACTACATTCAACCCCTTAACTCACTCCACAGCGACCCCAGTGGTTGAACCAGCACAACTGCAGATCTCAGTCCAGTGGCAGCATTGTAAAGGATGTCACGCTGCCTGCTTAGCGAGTACCTCTTCCCCCGATTCAGCTCATATGGAGACGCTTACTCAGGACTTCTGCTTTCGAAAATATGTGACCGCCCTCCTGAAGCATTCCAACATATCCTGCTATAATTGTGCAAGGGGTGAGACTTCAGTCTGAGGAGTGAGTTTCAAGATCCAGCAAGGTTACTCACGTGGTTTAGTGATCCATGCTTATGTGATAAGAACCTTGCCTGAGACCTGAAGACGTGTTAGTTTGACTTGTGTTAGACAGTCTAGTTTCAAGTAGGGGCCGACTGGCCATCTGGCATTTCTGGCAGTGGGCCTGTCTAACGTGTTTTGTAAATGTGAAATAATCATTATCTGGCTAATAATTGGGGCCTGGAGGAAAATAATGGGCCAGTGTGGAGGCCTCAAGGACAACAATGGGCCGGTGTGTTATGGAGTCAGGGCTGATTTTTGGTCCCAGTGTACCTGGTTTCAAGCCTCCAGCAAGGGTAGTCATTACATTAAGACTGTTAACCTGTTGAGCTAAAGCCTAGACTTTGGTCCTGTGACTTGGATGGGTCTCATCAAGGAGGGGGTGGTTCGGTGACCGTGCGAAGACTAGCTTGTCTGAGACCTGAAAAGTTGCATTGTCTGGTGCACAGGAGACCTGGGTTAGAACCCCACCAGTCAAACTAACACGTCTTAAAGTCTCAGCCAAGGTTGCTCATCACATAGCCTTTCAAGTGCCCTGATCCTGCAAGCTTACATACATTGTTTTTTATTAACCAGGCAAGTCAGTTAAGAACAACATTTTATTTTCAATGACAGCCTAGGAACAGTACCTTGTTCAGGGGTAGAACAACAGATTTTTACCTTGTCAGCTCAGGGATTCGATCTAGCAACCTTTCAGTTACAAGTCCAACACTCTAACCACTAGGCTACCTGCCGCCCCATGGTTCACTACATGCAGTAATGGTAATTGCGAGGCTACTCATCACATGGATGGACCACCAAACCACCTCTGTTGCACTCTCATTAAATGGGTTTGTTTCTGGTTACCACAGAAAGTGTTGTTGTGCAGTAGGCCTGATTTCGAACCCAGTCAGTTATATTGATGCTGTGATCTCTGAGTATGAGGTCAAAGGGGGATGAAATGTAACCAAAGTGGTTCGATGAAGCTCGCTGGAGACTTAAAGACATGTGTTAATTAACTAGGGGTGGCAGGTAGCCTAGTGGTTAGAACATACAGTGCCTTGCGAAAGTATTCGACCCCCTTGAACTTTGCGACCTTTTGCCACATTTCAGGCTTCAAACATGAAGATATAAAACTGTATTTGTTTGTGAAGAATCAACAACAAGTGGGACACAATCATGAAGTGGAACGACATTTATTGGATATTTCAAACTTTTTTAACAAATCAAAAACTGAAAAATTGGGCGTGCAAAATTATTCAGCCCCCTTAATTATTAAGTTAATACTTTGTAGCGCCACCTTTTGCTGCGATTACAGCTGTAAGTCGCTTGGGGTATGTCTCTATCAGTTTTGCACATCGAGAGACTGAAATTTTTCCCATTCCTCCTTGCAAAACAGCTCGAGCTCAGTGAGGTTGGATGGAGAGCATTTGTGAACAGCAGTTTTCAGTTCTTTCCACAGATTCTCGATTGGATTCAGGTCTGGACTTTGACTTGAACATTCTAACACCTGGATATGTTAATTTTTGAACCATTCCATTGTAGATTTTGCTTTATGTTTTGGATCATTGTCTTGTTGGAAGACAAATCTCCGTCACAGTATCAGGTCTCCATCAGGTTTTCTTCCAGAATGGTCCTGTATTTGGCTCCATCCATCTTCCCATTAATTTTAACCATCTTCCCTGTCCCTGCTGAAGAGAAGCAGGCCCAAACCATGATGCTGCCACCACCATGTTTGACAGTGGGGATGGTGTGTTCAGGGTGATGAGCTATGTTGCTTTTACGCCAAACATAACGTTTTGCATTGTTGCCAAAAAGTTCAATATTGGTTTCATCTGACCAGAGCACCTTCTTCCACATGTTTGGTGTGTCTCCCAGGTGGCTTGTGGCAAACTTTAAACAACACTTTTTATGGATATCTTTAAGAAATGGCTTTCTTCTTGCCACTCTTCCATAAAGGCCAGATTTGTGCAATATACGACTGATTGTTGTCCTATGGACAGAGTCTCCCACCTCAGCTGTAGATCTCTGCAGTTCATCCAGAGTGATCATGGGCCTCTTTGCGGCATCTCTGATCAGTCTTCTCCTTGTATGAGCTGAAAGTTTAGAGGGACGGCCAGGTCTTGGTAGATGTGCAGTGGTCTGATACTCCTTCCATTTCAATATTATCGCTTGCACAGTGCTCCTTGGGAGGTTTAAAGCTTGGGAAATATTTTTGTATCCAAATCCGGCTTTAAACTTCTTCACAACAGTATCTCGGACCTGCCTGGTGTGTTCCTTGTTCTTCATGATGCTCTCTGCGCTTTTAACGGACCTCTGAGACTATCACAGTGCAGGTGCATTTATACGGAGACTTGATTACACACAGGTGGATTGTATTTATCATCATTAGTCATTTAGGTCAACATTGGATCATTCAGAGGTCCTCACTGAACTTCTGGAGAGAGTTTGCTGCACTGAAAGTAAAGGGGCTGAATAATTTTACACGCCCAATTTTTCAGTTTTTGATTTGTTAAAAAAGTTTGAAATATCCAATAAATGTCGTTCCACTTCATGATTGTGTCCCACTTGTTGTTGATTCTTCACAAAAAAATAAAGTTTTATATCTTTATGTTTGAAGCCTGAAATATGGCAAAAGGTCGCAAAGTTCAAGGGGGCCGAATACTTTCGCAAGGCACTGTAACTGAAAGGTTGCTAGAACAAATCCCCAAGCTGACAAGGTAAAAATGTGTCATTCTGCCCCTGAACAAGGCAATTAACCCCCTGTTTCTAGGCTGTTTTTGTAAATAAGAATTTCTTCTTAACTGACTTGCCTAGTTAAATTAAAAAAATACTTCCTGAGCTAATCTTTATGGGTTTTATCTAAGTGGGCTAACTTAGTCTTATGACTAGACCTGGTTGGAACCCAATCAATCGCAAGATTAAATAGGCAATGGAAGGCCTTAGAAGGGACAGCCAACTATTTTCTTATAGTTCTTATAGTTTTTTATGACATTCCCTTCTAACGCAGCCTGTGATCATCATAGAGGGGAACAGAAAGCCCATCCATGCTCCAGAGAGTCTTCACTTTCAGGAATGGGGTCTTAATAGCATATAGTTGAACCGGTTCATATAAAGAAAATAAATTAAGCATGCCTCATTGGCTTCAGAAAATCATACCACACAGAGCATTTGATTCTATCTGTTCTCCTCTACCTTTCCTGGCTGGCAAAGTACCAGGATGTGGTCTCTGATTTTTTTTCTGAATTTAGAGAAATGAATTTGAATGCATCTGTGAAGTTGAATATATGAAACTTGAAATGATGGTTTGTAAACTTGTATCTACAATCATGAAACTTAATATTTCAATATTCAATTTGAGTATTCAATTAAATTTAAATATAATTTTTAAACGGAATGCAATATTCATTCCGTTTATTAATATATAAAAAATTATATATCCAAATACAATTTCTGTTGGCACTGAAATCACTCCATAGAGGCGGCTCTGTGTGTGAGAACACACACTCACACATATATACACACACAGGAGGAGAGGAACAGGCAGAGAAGAAGGCAATTAGTGGTGGCGTTGAGCTTGGATGTGAGCCGTACTGCCAACATTCTCCACCCAGCCTTTTTGCCCTGACATATAATGGGAGAGACGACAAAAACAGAGCAGTCAGCTGCTCACTGAGATGGCATACATACTGTATTCTATACTATCTACTCTACCTTAGACTATGCCGCTCTGACATTGCTCGACCATATATCTATATATTCTTAATTCCATTCCTTTACTTAGATTTGTGTGTATTAGGTATTTGTTGTGAAATTGTTAGATATTACTTGGTAGATATTGCCTCACTGTTGAAACTAGAAGCACAAGCATTTCGCTACACCCGTAATAACATCTGCTTAACACGTGTATGTGACAAATAAAATTTGATTTGACATCCTCTTATATTATGGCAAAAAGGAAGAAAGAAAAAGCATACATTTTAACAGCCGCTAATGACTGCCAGTAAAAATGTGTTTTATGCATCACTCTACCCATTAAGGGATACATAAGTTTACCTTACAATCGACCCTGACACATCCATTATCATGACACTAGGTGAGACCCAAATGCAGACACAGTAGGCAGATGGTTGGAGTTTAAGACGTTTAATAAATCCAAAGGGAGTAGGCAAGAGAATGGTCTTGGACAGGTCAAAGATCATAACCAGATCAGAGTCCAGGACGTACAGAGTGACAGGCAGGCTAAAGGTCAGGGCAGGCAGAATGGTCAGGGAGGCGGGTACAGAGTCCAGAACAGGCAAGGGTCAGAACTGGGAGGACTAGAAAAAGGAGAAAAGGCAAAGCAGGAAAAGGGGAAAACCGCTGGTAGGCTTGGACATACAAGACGAACTGGCACAGAGAGACAGGAAACACAGGGGTAAATACACTGAGGAAAACAAGTGACACCTGGAGGGGGTGGAGACAATAACGAGGACAGGTGAAACAGATCAGGGTGTGACAGCCATGGCATGATAGCAAAGGAGACGTGCACTACTGACAATCTAGAGCGAGTATACCTGTAAAACCAACCTTCTCTCCACACACATTTTTGTTTTTAGTCCAGGGTCATTGCTCTATCACTTTGGGTGATTTACACATAGACTTATATCAATAAGTATCGGGAATATAAGGGTAGCTTGTATAGCTCATGTAAAAATATAATATACCTCTCGCTTATATCACTGTGGATGCCACTGTTATTTTAATTGTCCCTTTATCGTTACTTGTTTTTTTTTTAATGTCTGGTCAAGTTCAGTTTAGTCTCATTGGAACTCTGAAACTGAAATAACAGGTGGATTTAATTTGACACACACATTCCTGAAACAACACACATATTTTTGTATGCTGCAGCGAGAGAAGTCTATCTATCACAATGCTGTTATGCCAGCCATAGAGAATTAGGAGCACCTCTCAAAAATGACATCCCTCTCCCTACACAGCACACTACTTTTGACCACCAAAGCAACATAGGGCTCTAATGTTGCTTTATTATTCAGCAATGATGTATGTTGTCATATTGTTTTAATAAGGCGTATATAGTTCATGTGAATTCCTGTTGTTTCTTCTAGCTCTCTTTGTCTCAGCTGGCAGCTACTTCACGCTACCAGACCATGAACCACTCTGCCACGTCGCCATGGAAACAGCCATTTCCCTCTCAGCTCTATCCTTCCCCATTGGCATCGCCCCACCAGCTGTCACATGTCATAAGATTCCACCTCTGTACCCTCTACCATGTGCGCACAGACACACACAGGGATACTCAGTGCTACTCACATGAAGACACATGGATACATGCACACATGAATATAGGCAGATCATAGGTCTCTGTCACACTCACATATGTGTGTGTGCACACAATCATGCATACACATTTCCATGGACACATTTTGAATTCAAAGGCTCACTCGCCTTTCTAAACCAAAGGTATGTTCAGACACACATCTACAGACAAGGCAGCACACACACAAACACACATGCACACACACAAAACCTTGAAGACACTTTTTTGCTGAACTCCGGCATGCTCTTTGTCTTTAGGGTTACACAAGGTTTTTCATCTTTTAAATCAAAAGAAACCCACTCTTTGACTCTGCTCTCACATCAATGTACAAAGGCTGGTCGAATTTTCTCAAGGTATCAAATTCTTTACAAGCTGGGATTTTCCTCCTGGAAAAATAGTTAATCAGTCTCTTCAGGGATGTTTCTATTCAACACTACCTGAGCACATTACAAAAGCATTCCATTCACACGTTGAATTCCTATTTGACATTGAACCCAGTGCAGTATTCAATGCAAAGTTAATCACCTGTTCTAGATAATTCGGATGTCTTTTCATGTTGAGTATACAGAACACACCATCCATTTTGATCTATTTATGAAGTCTGTTGTACATGAAGGAACAGATACATCGTTTTGTCTCCGCAGCCACCATATACTGTATAAGAATTTCAGGGTTGTGCACATTAGTGCACAGTGTAGCAAAATGTTTCGCCACGAGAAATTAATATTAGTGGACAATTCAGGTAGTCCCTCCTGTTTCAGTCAGTTTTTTTCTGTTTAGTGCCTCACTGGTTCTCCGGGTTTTGTTAAAATGTTTTATCGACATTTAAAGAAGTCCATTATGAAGCTGAGGGTGCAGGAACAGGAACTGGGGTACTAATTGTATTAAGTAACTTCATGCAAAACAGGAATGGCAGTCGTTTTGCCTTTGAAAACCAGCTAGTTCTTGCCTCACATCATTTTACATTTTACATTTGTCATTTAGCAGATGCTCTTATCCAGAGCGACTTAAAGGAGCAATTAGGGTTAAGTGCCTTGCTCAAGGGCACATCATATTTTTTTCACCTTGTCAACTTGGGGATTCAAACAAGCAACATTTCAGTTACAGGTCCAACGCTCTAACTGCTAGACTTCCTGCCTCCTACACACCCACAAGGATGCATACATTTGGGGATCCATTCAATGTGCTCTTTTTCTTCTTAAAAAAAATGGGTTGAAATAATTACAGTATGAGCTTAATCGTGGGATCTCTGAGATTACCTTTTGGATATATTTCATGCTCATTACAATCCGTTTGAACTGACACAAATGTGTTCCTATCTCTCTTTAATTTAGACGCCAACAACGTCTTTCTTCACACAGACCTAAAGATATGCATAGCTGCTATTGTTACATCCTCAGAAACATGATCTGCATAGCTGCTAGTGTTACCGCATAGACACCAACTTGTAGCCCCAAATCAATGTCATTATAATTAATGTATCCAGGAAAGTAGAGGCACACAGAACTAGTGCACATCAGATTTACATTATAGATAGCATAACACACAGATCGTGCATAGCATTAAATGTGTTTAATTCAATTTAATTGTGTTAACTTCATGTAAAGTGTGATCTATTATTGTTTTTTTTAAATGTAGACTGGCATTGCCATCTCTGCCTATGCCTATACGCAGATTGTGCGCTGCACGTAGAGCCCCGCGGCAGCTGGGGGCACAAAAATAAACTTTATAGCAACTCAGTTTTTCCCTTGTTATCTGTAAGTCACTGACTGTCACTCAATTAACCCATCTCAGCCAACATTTTATAAGATTGCTAGCTAAGTCTAGCCAGCTATCCAAACCTTCATGGTTGAATTACCTACCGCCCACGACCTCTAGAGGCCCCGCATTGATTTTGTTGGTGAGCACAGCCAGCGGTTTCACACATCAGTCCCTCGCCGCTGTACGTGTCTCTCAGAACGCCTGCAGGTTAATGTTTAAAGGAAGGATAGGTTCCTTGAGGTCCTTGATATCAACGTTACAAGGAGGTGTCCCAGAATAAATGACATAAGCAGCAGGACAAAATGACAGATAACCGTGTCCCTTCAAGGCTAACTACAGCTGTATTACTGTACCTCGATTAGTGTTGTGTCATTGAAAGGGCTGTATCGCTGCTGATGTAGTTCTACACTAGTCTCTCCACACTGGTGCTTTACAACCATGATAAGTCACTCGCATCTGAGCGGCCAAGCTCAGATAGCGTTTGTGATTAGCACTTGCAGTTGTAACTCGTATGATAGAAGGATATGGAATGCCAACTGGCCTTGCATCGTAACTTTGAACAGAACACAACAATTTTTTTCTGCCATTTTTAGGGCCTTATTTTTTCTGTTTTCTCCATTTAATTTATCCAGGTTTCAGTTATTTTCAGGCTTTCACTCACCCCCCCCCAAAAAAAAAAATATTTGAAAAACACCTAAATTGTATGTTCCAAGTCCACAACAATGCTTAAACCACATCAAGAGACCTCTTTTAAGGTCTGGGCACCAAGAGACCATTGTTTGGTTAGTGAAGTTTCTGTAGCGCTCATGTGATTGTAGAGTTTGCTAAACAAATGACCACTGGATTGGCCACTGCAAACAATTATGATATCATTCTGCCAGGTAGGCATAGGCCTCTTTTTAGTTACCATTTAATTGAGAATTGTAATGACTCTCGTGGGTTGAAGAAGGAGACCAAGGTGCAGTGTCGTAGGCGTTCATTATTTTTTTAATAAACTGAACACTGCAACAAAATAACAAAGTAGAAAAAACGAAAGTGCACAGTTCTGTCAGGCAACAAAACAGCTAAACAGAAAATAACTCCCCACAAAACCCAAATGGAAAATCACAACTTATATATGATCCCCAATCAGAGACAACGATAGACAGCTGCCTCTGATTGGGAACCACACTAGGCAAAAACAACATAGATTCTCCCACCCGAGTCACACCCTGACCTAACCAAAAACATAGAGAATAAATAAGGATCTCTAAGCCCAGGGCGTGACAAGAATAATAATATAATACAGTAATGGTGTTACAGAGGAATACCACATGAGAAATGATGCTTGGCAAAAAACAGATGCGGTGGCTGTCGCTGAAACAAATCAAGATATATTTATACAGCACATTTCAGACATGGAATGCAACACAACAAACATAACATTAAATAAAAACTGAAAAATGACACAAACTGAACAACTGAAAAGTCAACAATTGCATTATCACAAAATCAGATGAAACAAATTGGCTGGTATGTTAACCAGTCTCACAGGCAGTGTCCCAAATGACACCCATTTTCCCTTTATAGTGCATTACCTTTGAACAAGGCCCATAAGGTATAGGTAATAGGGTGCAATTCAGGATACAGACACAGTGTCTGGAACACAGACAGACATGGTGCTGTTCGCTGGGATAGAACGTCTGGGACTCCCCTAGCATGTTCCAAGTCCAAATGGTTATTTTTTGGGGGTAGGTTTTGTCAAAGTATCATCTGAAGGAAATGACCCACTTATTTAAGGAGAATCACAATGATGTCCAAATTTCAATGATAGCAACCGCATATCAGATTGAACCCCTTTGAAATTAATAAGACAGTGGCTCGAATATTAATCCAAACGGCGGTGAATTAAGATGTTACTTTTGGAGGGGGAGATGGTGTGAAATTAATAAATCCATGGCAAATGGTCTCATTTGATAATGTCTTCGGCATCCTCCTCCAAATAAGCCCAAACTCGAATTAATTATATGAGAGCTGGTTTTTTTCATATTATATTTTCAAGTACATTTTATTTACTGACGTGATTTGTCTCAGTCGTCCAACTGATGTTGGAGTAGTGTCTTGGTAAACAAAATATTGTTATTTTTGCTTTCCCTGAACGAGCACTTTAACCAGCCATCTGTGCTCGCTGCTCCGTTACTTATCATGCACGGAGTAGTCCATGTCAATATAAAAAGTATAAATTATGGATTTGACCATGCTTTCCGAAAAACAGGTGGCCACTGTTATTAGAGATAACTACAGATTATGGTTGAAATCCTGAGGGAGTGTTTTGGCACCTCCTCTTCACTACTACCGCTGAACAGGATGGGACTAACATCTTAATAATGCCAACCTGAGGGTTGGGGTCGATTACTCTATTCGACAGGAAATGATTTGAAGTTAACTTTGTGAATTGAAAACAAACCCTCTTTGATTAAAGTGTGATGACTATTTTACTCTTTGAAATCGAATTGACCTCAACCCCTGCGATGTACTGGCTAATTCCCATGTCACTGTGTTTTAAGTTTGGTTGCTAATAAAAATTGCTTAGTACTCTCTAGGGCTGTGTCTGAAATTACACCCTATTCCCTAGTACTGTATATACTGCACTACTTTTGTCCAGAGCCTCATGTGCTTCCTCGTGGGCTCTGGACAAAAATAGTGCACTATAGGGAATAGGATGCAATTTCAGCCTAGATTATTCTCCAAGTCCCGCTCTTTACTCCTATTTTGCAGCTCTTCCTCTGTGAGATCCGGCTTCCCTCACATCACAGACCCCAGTAGGCTGGTAGCTGAAGTGCTGGACCCGATGGAACCAGTCAACTATGACCCCCAGAGAAAGGAGACGGGTCCCCTGCAGGGCAATGTGCTTCTGCTGCAGTTTCTGGCATTTTCCAGGTGAACCCACGGCTGTCATGTTTGTGGTCCTACGGCACCATGTATAAACATCACCGGCATAGCGTAGCCCCGCGAGTAGGCTGAGATTGATTCCAATCAGCAGGTTATGTACTGTATTGTACTGTACATTGTCTCCCAAAGTTATTTAAGAACGCTTACAGGATGGATTTACCCTGGGCATGCAGAATGCAATGCAAGTATAAGGGTCTATTTTAACATCCACGTCAGACAAATTTTATTTTTGTCATGCATTGATGTCAATGGGAAGACTAAGTGGAAGCTAGGATTTTCCCCATAGTGAAGAAACCACATAGGAGAATTTGAGTTTGATCATTTTTTACGTTTACATTTTTATATTTTAGTAATTTAGCAGACTTATCCAGAGCAACTTACAGTTAGTGCATTCATCTTAAGATAGCTAGGTGGTCAAACCACATATCAAAGGCATAGTATGTACACTTTTCCTCAATAAAGAAGTTATCAGCAAAGTCAGAGTTCCAGGTGAGGTGAGGATTATTTAAGATACTCTGAAGAGGTAGGGTTTCAGGTGCTTTCTGAAGATGGGCCAATGCTCTGCTGTCCTAGCTTCAGGGGGAAGGTGGTTCCACCATTGGGGTGCCAGGACAGAGAAGAGCGTAGACTGACTAGGCTGAGCAGAAGCTGCCCTCCCGTAGGGGTGGGAGGGCCAACAGAGAAGAAGTGGCAGAACGGAGTGCTCGGGTTGGGGTGTAGGGTTTGAGCATAGCCTGGAGGGGCAGTTCCTCTTGCTGCTCCGTAGGCAAGCATCATAGTCTTGTAGTTGATGCGAGCGTCGACTGGATTGTCTGGAGTAGCTGGGTGACATGGGAGAACTTGGGAGGTTGAAAACCAGGCGGTCTGCAGCATTCTAGATAAATTGCATGGGTTTGATGGCACAATCAAGGAGCCCAGACAACATCGTGTTGCAGTGTCTAAATGGGAGATGACAAGTGCCTGGTTTAGGACCTACGCCACTTCCTGTGTGAGGTAGGGTCGTACTCTACTGATGTTGTATAGCATGAACCTGCAGGAGCGAGTCACTGCTTTGATATTTGCAGAGAACGACAGGGTGTAATCCATCTCTTGTTGAGGTTGAGGTCGACATCCAAGCTGAGATATCTGGCAGGCACGCAGAGATGTTTGTCACCACCTGAGTATCAGAAGGGGAGAAGGAAAAAAGTAGCTGAGTGCCATCCACATAGCAATGATAGGAGAGACCATGTGAGGACATGACGGAGACGAGTGACTTGGTGTATAGAGAAAAGAGGAGATGGCCTAGAACCGAGCCCTGGGGGCGGCGGCGGATTTATGTATGGGCAACATGCGCAGCCGCCCAGGGTGGCATCTTGCCGGGGGCAAAATCCCTAAAGGTTGGTTGGTGTATTCTGAAAGAAACAACAGCCTCTTCTGCTGCAAACCATTTTCTAAGAAGAAAATTAATTGAGCAAACTTAGGACTGACAGACTAGAAACATGCAAGTTTTTTGCTGACTTCACACGACAGCAGTCCAGTACACCAAAACTGCATAAAACATGGAAAGAACTGGCAATGAGGATCAAAAAAGGGGAAACAATTGATAAGCATGAAATGGCACTTATAGAGGCTGAGAGGATAAGATGAAGAGAGGTGTTGACATGTCTCTGGCAATTAGAAATCTGGCACTAAGGGGACACACAGAAACTCTACTCTCCATCTAATGGAAATTTACTCAGAGGTTGAACTGATGGCACAATTTGATCCGGTCATGAAAGAGCACCTTAACCGTGTCCAAAAAGGGACCTTGAGTCACACCACCAGCTACCTTGGCCACCAAATACAGAATGAACTCATTGATTTGTTGAGTAGCAAGGTCATTTCAATAATGGTGAGAGACATCAAGCTGGCAAAATTCTTCTCTATCATTCTAGATTGCACCTCAGATGTCAGCAATACTGAACAGTTGTGATTCGAATTGTGTCACTGAAGGAGAAGCCCCTCATTAAGGAACATTGTATGGGGGTTTTGGAGGCAGAGGAGTCCACGGGCCAACATTTGGCATCCCTGATTCTCATAAGATTAGAGGAGCTAAAAATTCCTTTTGAGGACAGTCTTATGATAATGGGGCCAATATGAAAAGCAAAAAGAAAGGCGTCTAAGCCAGACCTCTGGAAATGAATCCAAGAGCTCTAGTTGTGCCATTTGGGGCTCATACATTGAACCTGGTTGTGGCTGATACTGCTAAAAGTTCTGTCGATGCCACAGGTGACTCTCATCTTACACAAACTGTACACAAACTTGTTATCACACAGCGATGGGCCATCCTGAAAAAACATGTGGACAAGGTGAGGGAGTAAAGTTAAGAGTGTCGAGCCACTGAGGTACACTGTATCAGGCAGCAGCGGTGAGAGAGGCACTGATTGAGGTGAGGGATCAAACCAAAGACCCTGTGATAAAGATTGAGGCCCAGTCCTTGTCAGAGGAGGTGGGATCATACTGCTTCAGCATCTGTACAGTGGTGTGGTATGACATCTTGAGCCCGATCCAACATGTGACCAAGCTGATGCAGTCTTCCAGTATGCATGTGGATGTTGCAGTCAGTCTTCTCAGAAAGACAGAGAGGTCCCAGCAACTTTTTAAACATGTATTTATTTCTCCTTTATTTAACCAGGAGAAATGACCTAGCCAAGATAAAGCAAAGCAGTTCGACACATACAACAACACAGAGTTACACATGGAATAAACAAACATATAGTCAATAAAACAGACAAAAAGTCTGTACAGTGTGTGCAAATGAGGTAGGATAAGGGAGGTAAGGCAATAAATAGTCCATAGTGGCGAAGTAATTACAATATAGCAATTAAACACTGGAGTGATAGATGTGCAGAAGATGAATGTGCAAGTAGAGATACTGGGGTGCAAAGGAGCAAGATAAATAAATAATATACAGTATGTGGATGAGGTAGTTGGATGGGCTATTGACAGATGGGATATGTACAGGTGCAGTGATCTGTGAGCTGCTCTGATAGCTGGTCATTAAAGTTAGTAAGGGAGATATGAGTCTCCCGTTTCAGTGATTTTTGCAGTTTGTTCCAGTCATTGGCAGCAGAGAACTGGAAGGAAAGGCGGCCGAAGGAGGAATTGGCTTTGGGGGTGACAGGTGAAATATACCTGCTGGAGCACGTGGTGGGTGCTGCTATGGTGACCAGTGAGCTGAGATAAGGCGGGGCTATACCTAGCAAAAACTTGTAGATCACCTGGAGCAATGTAATTTATGACTTTGATTCAAGAAAGGTCAGGGTTTAAATGGCAGGAGTGCAATTTAGTTTCTGTGTTTCTTGTTTGAATTGCAATAGTGTAATAAACAGGTTATCTTCTTTATAAGTGTGTTATTCTATGATATAGGATTTGTGCAATTTAGATTTATTCGTGTATTTTTTGTTAGCAATAGGGTAATAGTGTAATAATTCAATTATCTTTTTTATTTGTATTTATATACTACAATTGTTATATTTATTACTCTTATTTTTGTATACATTTGTATATTTATATAGTTTAAAATGTTATGATAATTTATCTGTGTTGTTCCAAATGTTTGAATAAAAATGACAGTCAGTGCAGAATGGTGCTTTTTTTCTTTGTTGGGGGGGGCTGAAGGGAGGGTTTGCCCAGGGAGCCATACAAGCTAGAACTGCCACTGCCTGGGGGACACCAGTAGCGAGAGTACATGTTGCAGACACATATCCTCACCACGTTTTTGTCTGCAAAGATATGGATGGAGAGTGAAAGACCCTCCTTGTATGTCCTTTTATCTTGCCATCAGCTCTGTCAGCCCCAAAATAAAGGCAACAGCCATTTGTCATACTCATCATCGTCCCTGCGAGAAAAGGTGCAGTCCCGTCTTTTGTGGCTGCAGCTTTGAGCCTTCAGCGCAATTTGAAACCTAATGGTACGGTTTATGTTTTGACGATTCCTGCTCTGACTGAGTTACAGGCTGTCGATTTAAAGTAGTCTACTGAGCAAAAAGGAATCCACAGATACTGCTCCAAAGTGGCATATGTGGCGGGAAATTAGGGCTGACATTTAAAAAAAATACCCCCTTATTGGTAAAAGGATTGACGTATTTTACTTGATAGAGCTCAATGTTAGCCTTTTTCCTGCAATCTCAGCTAGTCACTACTGTCAGGCTTGTAGGCCTTTCAGTGTTGTCACTAAAACAACTTCAACCACCTCACAAATACCTACTTCACGCCTAATGGAAGACTCTCTAAGAATCCTTGGTACTCGGGGCACAGCACACTTCTTTCTAAAACAAAATTACCTCATTTACATGATAAAAGGGTACAGCGGGTAGGGGGGCACCAGCGACCAACATTCCTCTAGAATGACTGTTATATAATTTGTGTTTCTTCACAACGCTGCAATTATTAATCCTGTCTGTTTACTGGAAGAATATTAATGCCAGGCTGCGCCTCAAATGGCAC